>NC_090651.1:122058250-122305750 GCF_040937935.1 Hyperolius riggenbachi | reverse complement strand
GCTACTGATTGGGATAAAGTTCAATTCTTGGTCGGAGTTTCTCTTTAAAGCCCTAATTCACCTCCCTTTTTATTTGATTGTTAGTAAAGGTTTATAGCGGGCCTATGCCATTACTCACACAGTTATCATATTTGATGAAGCTTTTTCAGAGAAAATCCTATTGGATAAGGCAATCATGTGACCCAGAGGCGCTCCCTGCTTGCAAATCGCTAGTATTGAGACACTTTTGGTATTTGATCTGAGGAAGCAGACTGCGATCTGCGAAACGCGTTATTCAATAGTCTGGTTTCTATTAAAAAAATGTATTATTTTTTTGGGGTACCCCCTTATTTTAGAGGTAAGCCTATTTATGTATGTTTTATCCATCTTACATTATCCATTCAACACATCACATCTTGGGGCCCCTCCTCCCTCCCAGTAATGTGACCCAGAGATCCCTTTAGAAAGAATGGAGCTAACTGTTGAGTGATTGTTCCCCAGCTAGAGAACAACTGTCATTCTCCAGCTTTTACCTGCTGCTGAGAGATTAACTATCTGTGGCCTGCACTGCAGCACAGCAGAGTTTCATCATTACAAGACTACGGTGACTGCTTGACAATAAGAATGACTTCTTTCACCAGAACAGCGAGGGGGGCAGGCTGGGTCACACTGAGATTGGCTTCAAAGCTTCCTTTGTTGGTGTTGAAGAGACAGGCTAAGAAGCCTACACGCTTTTCTGTCCTGTAAAGTCACACTTTCGTCTAGACAGGAAGAGAAGTTACAGGACCCAGCCAGGCAGGAATTTCCAATATTTACTGTAGAAAGTGTGCATTGCTAATAAAAGCGAACCCAAGGTAGCACAGGGAGGGGCAGATTAGACACAGAGGCAAGTTCCCTGCTGGATGATGTGCGTCTGCCTCCCCCCCCCTCTCCATGCCGCTCTTTGCTCCCAAGCACTGTGTTATCCCCCATTGAAATTGCCAACATGCAGCATGTTGACAATCTTGAGGGGAAAAGAGGAAAGGTATTCTCTGCTAAACGCCCACTGGGGACATTCCTGAAGCCCTTCCATGGCTGCCATTGAGCTGCTCTGCCTCTCCACGGCCGCTGCCTTGCCTGCACTCTGCTCTGTGTGAGATCCACAGAGCCGAGCTTCCAGCGTTGTGACCCTAGGGGTCATAAAAACAAAAGTGAGATATACAGGCCACAGGGGCAGCACAGAGCAGCAGGGATTGCGGCTACCTGCTCCGACCAGCCCCCTGGATCAGGTAGTATTTTTTTTTTAGTTAAAATTCCCACCTTGAGTTCCCTTTAAAGAGACACTGAAGCGAAAAAAAAAATCATGATATTATGATTTGTATGTGTAGTACAGCTAAGAAATAAAACATTAAGATCAGATACATCCGTCTAATTGTTTCCAGTACAGGAAGAGTTAAGAAACTTCAGTTGTTATCTCTATGCAAAAAAGCTATTAAGCTCTACGACTTTCAAAGTCATGGAGAGGGCTGTCTTCTGACTTTTATTATCTCAACTGTTAGTGAACAATTTTCTTTTTCTCTGCCAGAGGAGAGGTCATTAGTTCACAGACTGCTCTGAAAGAATCATTTTGAATGCTGAGTGTTTTGTAATCTGCACATATTATAGAATGATGCAATGTTAGAAAAAACACTATATACCTGAAAATAAATATATGAGAATATTTTCTTTGCTGCCAATCTTCTAGTATTTATTCATAGTACACAACCAATTCATTATATCATATATTTTTTGTTTGCTTCAGTGTCTCTTTAATGCAAATTTAATACATGTGCATTATAACCTAATCATGGACTGCGATAATGTCCAGGAGAGAGCACAGTGATAATGGTGACCTTTAGTTTCATTAGGTGTTTTTGTTACTTTTGAGTTACAGCAAATGCTTGGAAAACAATTTTAACCAGTTAGTAAATTGAATACAGCATTCCTTCTCGGTCTCTCGTTTGCATGCCGCTCCCCGCTCTTGACATAGCTTTTATTCCAGACAAAGATTATGAGCCATCCCAGTAACCATAATAGTACCTTGCTTTGGATATACTGTTGATCCTTTGACTTGGGAATGCATTAGTGGTGTTTGTAATTCCAGGTAGATCAGAGCCAGGGACGTTAATTAATTTTTTTCCCCAAAACAATGTTGCAGGATCTGTACAAAGAACAATTTGCAGTCAAATTCAGCCTAATTTGTGAGTTCAGACTTCAAAGCAGAAGTGCACCACAAATCCACACATAGGAAATGTCAGGGCTGTGAGATATTTGCTGCAAATCAGCAATTTAGTTTGAAAAAGGCGATTGAAAAAGTCATTGAGTCAGTTAATTACAGTTCCTTTTTGTCACGTCAGGAACTTCACAAAAGGAAATATTCATGAGCGTTTTACACTTCTTTAGTTTAATGGGGCAAGTTGAATATTTAGAAAAGCTAATGCAAAGATTTAGTTAATGCATTGTGTTCTGGGAAGCTGCATTGCCGGAATCACCAGGAAGAAACGGACAAGAGCTTTGGTTAAAGGGAAAAAAATTCCCCGAATCAAGCTGATTTTTAAAAATGGCTTATTTAACAATAAGGCCAAATGCGCTGCAAGCCATAGCCGATGATCAGACAATCAGCCACATTGTTTAATTTGCTTGAACGCCGATTAATCTCTGATTGGTGGCTACACATTGCAGCACAAATGCACCTGGGACTGTTTGTCATGTACCAATCTGGTGAAAAATACATTTGAAGATTTAAAAAAAAAATAAAAGATAAAAAAAGAGAACATCAATATAGAGTGAAAAGAGGAAAAAAGAAAGTAAAATGTAAAATGTAGCTATTCACAACGTAAATATATTAAGCAAAATCACACATGTTCTTCAATAGAATGGATAAATTGATAAGGTGGTCACACATGATGCAATAAAATGATCCGATTTTACAAAAATTCGATAAAAATAATTGGATTTTCTGAAAAATTTAAAGCTTTTTTTTATTTGAGCAATAAATGCGATCGGATTTCCCATTTTTATTTGATAAAAGTTTATCAGGAGTGCTGGATTTTTCTGATCAATTTTTATGAAAATTGAATGGTGTGTGTTAGATTGTCAATTTCCTTATATAGTACTGTATATACTTCCAAGCAATATTATCAGAATTTTCAATCATTTTTTTTTATAATTGGGCAAAAATTGATCATACATGTATGGTACATTGGGAATATTTTTTTAAATGTTACATTCAGTCAGAAAAATTGATTGTAATTCTTGAATTGAAAAGATATTTAAAAATTGTATGGTGTGTGGCCACCTTAAGGGGCCCTTAAGATGGCCACACACCATACAATTTTTAAATATCTTTTCAATTCAAGAATTACAATCAATTTTTCTGACTGAATGTAACATTTAAAAAAATATTCACACCGAGGCAGTGCGCTATTTTTACCGCACCCCAAAGTGGTACAATGAAAGTATATAGACTTCACTATAGAGACTTTCATGCTGGGACATTACGGCGCGACGTGACGGAAGTGACTTTTTGCCACTTCCCCGACGCAGGTCAAGAACTACAGTATGTTATGCTGTGGTGCTGATTCGAGTTGCGGAGATCTGCCTCGGCTCGGAAGCCATGCTAGTCTATGGTGACGCGTGCATTTGAAAAAATTCACTGACACAACGTCATGGCGTGCATGTGCGGAAGCATATTTTAACAATATGCTTCCGTGCACTTCCGCATACCCGAAGCAGGAAGTGGCGGCAAGCATGCGTCACGTGCGCGTCACTTCCTGCTTGGCCAGTGGCCAGACAGGGAACCCCACGCAATAGCGTGGTGTTCCCTGAAGGCCTGTTTTCGACGTTGTGATACGGTGCATCGGGCGCAGCGCTGATGCTGGTTTTTGGTGTGAAACCAGCCTAAGGCTCTAAAAACCTCAATAAAAGATAAAAGCTATTCAAATTGATTCTTAAAAGAAAGAGAAAAATGACACCTACACCTATGCTCCTATCAATAATACTACAACAAACAACAAGACTGAAAGATAATTGTAACCTCTTGTCTACATACATATCCAGACTGAGATGAAACTAACTAAACTAATTCCCTGGCAAATTAAACAGAGGAGCCCCATATCTCAAGTACAAGGACTTACAAAAATCAACTTGTAACATAAAACAAGCCAGTGGCGCACCTAGGGAATTTGACACCCGGTGCAGATTATTTACAGAACAGACACCCCTGCCCCTCAGCAACCAATTTTTTGATGGGAGGGTTGTCGGGTTGGGGTACCGAGCATGTCGCTGCAAATTATGCGGGAAAAGGAGTAATCAGGATGTGGACGGAGCTAACCGTTATGAAACTGTGTACTCTATACATTGGTGCAGAAGATATCAGTGCTATATAAATACATAATAATAATAGGGTAGGACATTAGACTATGACTATGGCACTATTATATTGTGAGCTCCTCTGAGGACAGTCAAAAAAGGAGGACATATGAATGAGTTGGCTGCATAAGAAAAAGGGGGGGGGGGTAAAGGGGTAGAGGTAGAGGACAGAGAGCCTGGTGGGAGAAGAGAAATGGCAGGAAGACCTCTCACCAGGACTGCAGATGTCAATAGTGCCTAGTTACGCCCCTGGCTCACAGCACCAGGTGAAGCCATGTCTAGGGGTGTCACTGTGGTGCTCAGCCACTGTGTTTTTTCACCTGGCACCTTTTCTAATTGTTTGGGCAACATTTAGGAAAATATCAGCAGGCAGTGCAGGGGACTGCACTACTTCCTGCACTAGATGTAGCACCCCTCCCCCTTCATGTCCCGTGGGCAATGTGTCTCCCTGCTTTCTACACACAGCCTGCAGTGAATGAATGTGCAAAGCAGCAGGGCGAGTAGAGAGAATGATTGCTGTGCTGCAGCATCAATACATTTGGGTATGCAGTTGGCGGGCAGCGGCAGTTACATACCTTCCGTGCGCTCCAGCGTGGAAGTTCCTCTATCTAGCCTCTGACGCGACTTCCTGTATAAACAGGAAGTCGCGTCAGACACTAGAGGGAGGAACGGAAGGTATGTAACTGCCGAAAATGTATTGATGCTGGAGGGGAGCCCAGAGGGGAGAGCCCGGGCCCCCCCGCAGGGGCTGTGGCTGCAGGCCCTATTGTTACGCCAGTGCCTGCAGCCTTATGGTAGGTACACCACTGTGATAAACATCTAAAAAGTTTCAGAAAAGGTAACAGTAGTGTAATCAAGTCCTGAAAGAGAACTGTGAGACAAGAAAAATATTAGCCTTTCCTGTTCATGTTAAAAATAAATCTCTGAATTATAAATATCCAATTCATGATAGGCAAGGACCTCGTTCTCTTTTTGGGAGATATATTTTATAGTTGAACTTCATAGTTTTACTATTATTTTTTTCTTTTTTCTACAGTCTATATTATATAGCATTTATCTATCAGTTCAGCCTATGCATGGGCTAAGTTTGGCAAAATGCTAAACTTGACTCCACTTTTAATGCTGTTTACCAACTATTACAACTGTAACTCTGGGCTGTATGAAATGACTTGTGGGGAAAAACAGTGTATACTCACCTACTCCCTTGCAAGGAGAAAACAGTTTTTACTTACCTATCGGTAATCTAAGGTCTGTCATTTTCTGTATACCACTTCATTGACAGTCTCTGGATTTTTGTGTTGTCACAGGCACTGCTCCATTCACTTTACTGTACCATAATGTGGTCATGCATGGAAATACTAATATACAGCCGTGACCTTTGTTGTGTTTAATTAAGCTGAGATCCAGTTAGGCCGGGACCATAGTTGTCAAAATCGCATGCATTGACTTGCATGCAAAATATATTGTAGAACTCTGCACCACTTCAGTTATTAATCATAATTTATTGTAGCATAACAATACAAACATTACAAAGAACCATGGGGCAAAACAGTCCACCGTTTCGGGCTCCTGCATTCAAAACAGCATTACAGCTGAAAGTAAGTCAACAGGATGGTTAACATATCTTGCAACATAATATTGCACCTCATATGCGTTACTACATTGACAATCATTAGGTACTGAAGAATAATAAAGAAAATCGCACTGTCTGCACTGACAAGTGTGGTCCCAGACTCCCAGCCTTACTGTTAATAAAGTAAGACCCAGATATTCAGAGACCTATGAACTTTAATAGAGGTGATCAGAGATCCATTTGATGGCTAATTTGGACTAGTATACCTTTATGACCTGAAGAAGTAGGTGAATATCCACAAATTGCATCTCCTTTGTGCAATAAAACCTGATTTTACAATCAAACCTATTGGTGGTTTTCAGTAAACCATCAGCTAGTGTGTGTAATAAACCTTTTTTTTTTTACTATCAATTCAGTGTCATCCTTAAGGCTGGTTTCACAGTGGGACGTTACAGGCGCACGTTAGAGCAGCCTGTAACGCACCCCACCGCACAGCAATGAAAAATCAATGGGCTGTTCACAGTGCCCACGTTGCGTTACTCAGTAACGCTACGCCATAACACAACGTACTGCATGCAGTACTTTATAAGCGGCAGAGCCGCATTAGACTGCTTGCACATGCACAGTAATGTTGGGGAGGAGCGGAGAGCGGCCAGGCACATGGCTAATTAATATTCAATGCACTTAGTGACGTGCAGTGTCTACTTCCTGGAGGGGCCGCTCTGTGCAGCGATTGGCCACGTGATGCCGCATGCGTCCAAGAGTACACATCACGGCATCACGGACGCCAGAGTGAGCTGCACAACACGGCTCACTCTGACGTCCACATCAGAGAGCACCAGTGGCTGCGTTAGGGGCACGTTATGCGACCATAACGTCCCCTAAAACGCAACGTCCTGGTGTGAAACCAGCCTAAAGGTAAGCTACTTCATCCTCATGATATTTTTTGTGTTTTTAATGTATTTTATACATTTTGGGTGCTCCCTTTGTGCTTACTCACCCTCCATTGGAGGGATCTTGGTCCACTGTTTCTCAATTCAGCTGTTTCCCAGCAATAACCTTTTCTAGAGAGTGGCCACACCTGTCTATCTGGTTGGTTGCCATAGATGCAACCTGGATTTGTGAGTATCACTCATCACTACTATTATTTGCCCATTTTTCAGAGATACTGCACCAATTGGGCTCCTGCTGTCTCTGCTTTTTTTCTTAAGGTACCCTATCATCTTACCACCTCCAAGTCTAGAAAGAGGCTAACGCACCCAGGCAGAGATAGACATTCTCCTTTTGCACTGATGGTGGTTGCTGTTCACAGAAACCCAGGTTTTTGAGTATACATTTCTATTATTTATTCTGACTCCAAAACTTTCTGACATACTACTCTATATGGGGCTCCTGTGGTTTCTGTGTTCATTTTCAAAGATTCCTTTGATATATTCCTTCTGTGCACCTGCCTTCTCTAGATTTCCTCCACACTGCGAGAATACAGATGAGGGCCTCCAGGATTGTGCACAACCCCCCGGCCCCCGCTCCCAGCCAGGTGCTTTCTTGAGCTTCTTCCATGGGGCCGATGTTACAGAACCATCCCCTCCAGAACCACCAGGCACAGGAGTACATTCTCCTCTCAGGCAGTACTGCAACTGAAGTCCAGTTCCTCCTGCCAGGTCCATCCACCTGGGGCACTCTAGCCCCTAGTCAAATAGTTTCCTTGCTACCCCTCTGGAAATTTATGAGCACCAAGGGAAGTACTGCTCCACACTCTAGCTGTCGAAAGTCCTCAATGATTGTACCCCACACCACAATGTAGGTGTCTATGCCCATCTCTTTGTTATACCTCCCATGTTTTTGTCAATGCAATGTCCTGTCAATGTCAATGCACTATCCTGTAAATGCAATGTCTGTCCTTGTAACATTGCCAATGCTATGTGAACCACAATTCATTCCGGGTATGACAATCGTTGTACTTGGGGAATAAAGCAAACTCTGAGACGTTAACATTAAGCTTTCAAACTTCCAGGAATTAAGTGAAGAAGGGCACATTAGACAAAGCTTATGCAAAGAAAACTAGAAGAAATGTTGAGTTGTTTCCCAGATCAACCAATTAGAAATCTTGTATCTTACAGCTGCCTGGAACCTGGTTGGCTGCTCTTGGCATCTGCTCCAACTTTTTCCAGCTTACATAGCATCTTTCCTGATAAATCTGACCAATTTGCATTGTGAGAAGCTGGATTCATTACTAGCATAGTATGCAGCATGGCAAGCTTTTTTTCTGTAAGTTGGATTTAAAGTTTGCTGCAGAATCCGAAGTGAGCAGATGTGTTGGAAAGCCGAGTTTCCAGGGTAAAAATAGCCGAACACTTAATAAAATGTAACCAGATACAGCCAAGACCGAGCCAAATATATCTCAGGAGATGGAGCATTTTAGATAAATAAACAAATAACCAGTTATTTACATTTTTGGAGGTGCATAAAAATCACTTAATCACGTTAAGAAGTAAAGTTCTGAATATCATTCAAACATTTGACATTTTTAAATGATATAAATACGGTGTGAAATATTATCTATGAATACCTCCTTGCTTGGTTTGCATTATTTGAACAAATTGTATAGGTTTGGGCCTCAAAGATCACATTTAATTGGACATGCAGAAGCATAAACCTGCATACATTTGGAGTAAGGTAATTTCTGTGACCTTCGCATAGGTCACGTTAATGCATTTGTATTACGGTTTCTGCAGTTTAAGCTTGTTTGAGTTCACAAGCCTGCATGGCAGGAGCTTGTTTGTCATATTTTGAAGAATTGATTTTCATGTATGATACAGTGATAATGAGATGTTACAGCAAGGCAATCAAAGCCCTGGTGAAACTGGGGGCTGCAGCCTGATTACTGACTCTGGATAGAACAGTCAGTGTTAGAGCAGTAGTGGAACCTCCAGGTAAAGGTGTACATTGATAGATAAAAGATATTTAAAGACTGCAAATAGTTAAAAGCGTTTGTATGGATATTGAATTTCATTCAGGTCTGAGCGAATTTATCCGTAAAGTTTACTAGTGGGGGAATATTACTGGTCTTGGACTTTAAAGGGACAATTAAAAAAATCAGTTTTACTTTCCTGGGCTTCTACCAGCCCCCTCCAGCTGTCCCGTGCCCTCGCAGTCACGCATGGAGTCTCCGATCCCCCGCCGTCAGCTAGTTTCGTTTTCGCTGACAGGCCCAACAGGCCTGGCCAAGCGTATTTTTCTTCACATTCCCGTCCGCAATAGCGTCCTGCACCTGTGCAGGACGCTATTGAGGATTGGAACATGGAGAAGGATACGCGTGGCCAGGCCTGCGCAGGTCTAGAAATCCCATCAACTCCCTGTCAGGGCCTGACAGCTAAAAAGAAACTAGCTGGTGGCGGGGGACCGGAGGCTCTGTGAGTGACTGCGAGGGTACGGGACAGCTGGAGGGGGCTGGTAGAAGCCCCAGGCAAGTAAAACTGATTTTTTTAATTCCTGGCTTAAGTATCCCTTTAAAGTGGTATGTAACTCCGCATTTCCACTTTGTTCTAAAAGATTATTTACAGCATAAAATCTACTACCACATAAAAGAATTGTAGCAGAACAGCATTCAAAAAAGTTATAACACAGCACTTCATTCTGCAGTGGAAGCTCCTTGCTTCAGTGGAAAACTTCTGGCTGCATCTGAAGAGGTGATAACATTATATTTTGTTTACATTCCTTTGTCAGATACATTCAGTAAACATTGGCAAACTGCAGATCCTGTGCAGTAGAGCGGACCAGATCCGGCTTGGCTATTTCTGCATGAGCCGATCAGAAAGCTGATACTGCACCTGCGCAGTAGCGCAGATTGTAAATATTGCGGTGCGCTACTGCGCCTGCACACAGCTTGTCAGCACTTATTGGGGGAATTTTGGGGGAGCCATCGCTGCATTCCCGAGGCTCAAGAGGACAGGGGAAGCCTCATTAGGATCCTGAGGCTTCCCCCTCCCGAGGTAAGTACCCTATAGGGGCCCTTTCTTTTCTTACAGATTCACTTTAAACTCTAGCCTAGAGTTCCGCCTTAATGCAGAAACACAAGCAGCTGCTTTCATTTCAAATAAACTTTGACTTCTTTTTGCTGCTTTCTGTAGTGCTTTTATAAGATTTTCCAGATTCGCAATGGCTTTAAATATAAACAATCAGATACAGACATGACACAGCCGTCATTAAATGAAACGAGATGGGAAAAAAAGCCTTTTAATTTTTTTATGAAGCAAAGAGCTTGGTGTTTTGGACCCATTTGTCCAAGCGAAAAATTAAATTACTATCTTCTTGGTAATACCATTAGAGTTTAAAAAAGGAATGTTAGCGTTGGCTACCTATTTTGTTCCACGCTCTATCAGTGCATTAATCGTTCTTGGCCGAGGCCCAGCCGACTTTTACATGTTTTATGAAAATAAAACACCATTATCCTGCTCAATTCAGATCGTACTCCAAATGTTTTTTCTCTTAGACAAAGAATTCAATATGAGCCAGTTTCCTGATAGCCCTGCTAAGATCTATTTATTGTGGGTTTCTTGGTCTCGCAGTAGACAGATAATGCACAAGCATTTTGATTACCCTCCCTCTTCTTATTCCTATCATTCACAAACCATCTTTTCTAATTATATTATTAGGACATTTCCATAACTGGTGGGAAGGGGGCTTTCGGCTGATTTCTATTCTCCCTGGCACTTGTGTGAAAGGATATTACATTCACGTGCATTGCAGATTGCTTATAAAAGATCAAGACAATAATAGCTGATCAGACGATAAAGGATCTCTTTTCTTCCCCCAGACAGGCTGTCTCTGACAGAAGAATACAGTTCATCAAATGTGTCGGCAGGTTGTCAAACACTGTGAGATCCGGGGACACTCAAAAGGCCTGCTATGGCCAACAAGAAGGTATTCTGCAGGGTATTTCTACATTTTTTTTCCCTCAATCATTTACCCTCAGGAAATAATCACTCACTACCCTCTCTCAACTCTCCCATTTGGGAAGAAAAAAAGTCATTTCATGCTAAAAAACAATATATCCCTTTTTGCTAGGTCCACACAGATTCCATTATCCAACAAGAATACATCACATTTACGCTCCCACAAGGTTACCACTTACGTTACATAGTTTAGGGAGAGAGCTTACAAAAAGATGGAAAGTGCTGAGGAACAAATGCGTCTTCTTTGCCAGGAGTTCTGAAAATGGAAGACTGACGCACGACGAGAGAATGCAGGAGAGACAGGACGGACTAAATCTTGCATGGGAACTCTATAGCTTGAATAATACAGCATGAAATGGACAGGGCGCTCTCGAAATAGCACAAGCAGCACGAAAACAACAGAAATTAGGTCAGTTACAAATTGCAGCGACACAGCACGGTGCTTTTGTTATTAAACATACTCCCCCACGTTACTTATTCTCGGGCCTTAACTTTGAAGCGAGCACGTGTTTCCAATTTGTAAGTGGCACTAGGCTGGCCATTCACATCTTTATGATTAATGAGTCCGTGGAGTTTCTAATCAAACTAATATAATGTTACCAAAATACAATGCTAAAATCTGGTAATGTTCTGAGAATGTTTCCACTTAATATGTGTAGGAGGAAGGGATGACCGAACCGCAGTAGGATTAACCCTTTTTATGTCAGAATACTCCAATTAGAATTGTTTTCATTTTTCTCTGATAGGTTGTTGGAGGCACACATGAACCCTATATGTATATTCGGCAATAATGCAACAATAATGCAAGATACTCTCATACCACTTGGTTTATGTACAGGTAAAACATGCTACTTTTACCATGTGACATTATTAGCAGCATTGTCCGACTTACATAAGGTACATAAAAGTCAGACAGAGTTATCTGGAGAGATCCTCCTGATCCCCATTGGTCTGTTAAGGAATCAACGGGGAGCCTTGGAGGGAAATTTAAAGATGCTTTGCTCTCAGCTATACTTAGTATAGCTGAGAGCTCGTCCTCTGTGGACGCTTTGCTGCGGGCTCCCGCTGTCCTCCCCACCTGCCCACACCTATCACCCGCACCCACACTGGGTGCCAGCATGGGTGTGGGTGACAGGTGTGGGAGGCAGGGAGGACAGCGTGAGCCGGCGGTATAGCATCCACATAGGCGGACGTACTCTCAGCTATACCTAGTACAGCTGAGAGCTGTGGCATGTGTGGAGGAGGCGGCGGAGATCTTCAATCAATGTAAGAAGATCGCAAGATTAGAGGATATTGGGGTCGGATCCTTTTACAAAGATATTGGCATGGGAACATTTTTTTAAAGGTAAAGGTAAGTATTTCTGGTTAATTAAGAGTATTAAAAGACTTTCCTCGTGGTAGCTATATCATTTCATTTAACCTTTTGTGGAAATGGGTAAGGGGTATTTTGTACCCCTATACTCATTTCTCCTGGGAGGGGGGCAGGCATCTGGGGTCCCCTTCTTAAAGAGGAATCCCAGATGCCACCATGAAACCCCCCAGGGAGTTGTCACCCCCACCTCCTCCTGGGGCACCGGAGGTGGGGAAGAGCCCCTTGTCCATGGATTGGACAAGAGCTCCGAGGGGGGGGGAAGCTTGGCCGCCCCTCTCCCCCGGAGCCCCCGGATACCATGGACCATGCGGGCTGGTATAGCTCAGGGTGAGATGCCCGCCCCAGTCGGCCAGGGCTCCGTATTCTGGCTATCCCAACCTGCATAGGGGACAAGGGGTTAAATATGCTTGGTAGGGGGACCCCACGTCATTTTTTTTACATTTCCCAAACTCTGAACATAAAAAAAAAGAAATTTTAAAAAGATAGGAAAATAATATTTTTTCCACTATCTTTTCAACATATCCTGCAAATTTGGTGTTTCTACCATGTAAGGGGGCTTTGCTATTATCTGCTAAAGTCGGCAGGTTTTGCATCATTAACAAACTGTCATTTACCGCATTTAAAAGTATACCCTTTTAGTCTGAAAAGTTAAAATCGATTTTCTCAAAAAGTATAAGGTCTTTTTAAAAAAAAAAAAACATTTCCCCTTGCTCCCACTTTTCTTCTTAAAGGGAAGGTCCAAGCAAAATAAAAAAATGAGTTTTACTTACCTGGGGCTTCTACCAGCCCCATGCATCCATCCTGTGCCCCCGTAGTCACTCACTGCTGCTCCAGTCCCCTGCTGGCAGCTTGTCGACCTCGGAGGACGACGGGCCGCATTGCGTACGTTTTTACGCATTCCCGCTAGTGCAGGAACATTAACACATACATTTTAACGCGTTACTGGTTTAATGCGTACATTTTTACGCGTTGCACCACTAATGTATAAAAATGTATGTGTTAATGTTCCTGCACTAGCGGGAATGCGTAAAAACGTACGCATTGCAGCCCGCCTACCTCCGAGGTCGGCAAGCTGCCGGCAGGGGACTGGAGCAGCAGTGAGTGACTACGAGGGCACAGGATGGCTGCATGGGGCTGGTAGAAGCCCCAGGTAAGTGAAACTCATTTTTTTATTTTGCTTGGACCTTCCCTTTAACATACAGTAACCTGCATCAGCAGATGTCTATGACAAACACATAAAACCCTGGCCGACTGATAAGCTGCATGTACACATTTTAGATTTTTTTTTACAAAACAATCCTTCGTTATCATCAGTGCTGGAGTTCAAATTTGGCTTAGCCAATTCTAAACACCCAAATACTCTAAACTGCTGCTATTCAGCACTTAACAAGTGGACAGGGTCGGGAGGAGTTAACTCGCTTGCAGGTCTGGTTGCGATTCACATGACTCCAATACGTTATCTTTCCAGGAAACATCGGAGTCACGTGAAATGCAATGTGACTCATAAGCCAGTGAACTCCTCCTGACCTTGTCCACTTGTTCAGTGCTGAACAGCAGCAGTCAGGATTATTCGGTTGTTCAAATCAGCTATGCTGAATTCGAACACCAAGACTAGTCATCATGTTGACGGGAAACAAAGTGTGCACAGGTATTCCCTGCTGTCTTTGGCCTCCATAGGGCCTCTCCATAGGGCAGAACATTGCGCTCCACTTTTGATTTCTCACCTTACTGAGCCACCTCTGATCATTCAGTGGTATTCTGCAAATGTGAGATCTTAAACAGGGGTACAGAACTATGGGATTACCTATTTATAATCATTTTATACATTCTGTGATTCAATTACATCTCATGAAGTGGTTGGCAGTCCACAGCTTGCTTAGCGAGATACCTTAACAAGGCTCACATTACCTTGGTAACACAGGTTGTGCTAACTGCGCAACACATTGCGACGTACCTGGGATGATGGGTACCGATGTGCTGAGGGCAACAACTCTTGCGGCTCATCAACTGCGGCTCACCTGGACTGGGAAGGAACTCCAATGACCAAGGGGCAGAAGTGCTCGCAGAACCAATAGCGTGACGACAGATGGCGTGACCAAATAGGTACTGGAGAGCTCCCACAGGATGGGTCTGATACTGCAATGACCCGAAAACCAGGCAGTTCTGTGAACAGGCCAGGAATGAGTAACGCAGTGGATCCTTGTACAAACAGCAGGTTGGTAACAGAGCAGATTCTCGGACAGGCAGAGGTCGGCAACAGAGCGGGTTCTCAGACAAGCATGGGTCAGCAACAGAGCGGGTAGTTGTACGGAGCAGGAGTCAAAACCAGAGCAGGTAGTCAGACGGGCCAGAGTCAGCATCAGAAACAGGAACAGGTGGACAAGAGTCACGTCACAGGAGATACATCCAAGAACTTGCAGCAATACTACAGCACCGGAGTCATCCGCAGGCTTATTTAGGCCATTTCGCAAAATTGGCTTCATGCGTCATGACGTACGCATGTGCACATGCATGCATACTTTCACACGGAAAGCATGTACATGGGTACATCCATCTGCGCGTGCGAACACGCTCACCACTACACATTCCGGCACAGAGGCACGCGCTGCGCCCACGAACACCGCCAATACTCCTTTACTGAAGGACCGATGACATGCCCTTGGACACCCGCAGACACCTGTTTGTGCCAGCCGCCATGCCTGCCCAGGTAACTGACTGTGACACACATGTTGTTGCTGTCACTGTGAGTAATAATACAATTTCTGGGCTCTCCTTGTGCACAGCAACTTTACTGTACTTTTGTGCACATACTCCATTCTCTGCCCCATTCCTATTAGATGCTAAAGGTCACAAGTCACATAGGTCACAGGATAGGTAGGTAGCCAATGCTCACTACTGGGCAAACGGACAGAGCATGTGTGAAATGGTAAAAGGTCTGCAGGGTTCTATAGTTGCAGGGGGAGTAGTACTCAAAAAATGCATTTTAGACTGTATAGTACCAGCTTCTAGTGTGTTCTTGACAGCTGTAGGCTACATTTGACCATATGCAGCAAATAATATGTTTTGAATTATTTCACCCTACAGAATACAGACAGTATCAAATATAAGAGACCATTTTTGTGTATTTAAATGTTAAACTGAGTATTCTGGAGATCTTGCCACAGAAACATACTGTTTGGTACTGCTACACACACGCTCCCCTTCTCTCTTTTCCCATAATGCAATGCAGAGCATTCAGGCCTAAAAAGGTTATGTGGACGTCAATAAAAATAATGGCCCAATCATGTTTGCAGCATTATAGATGAGAGTCAGCAGGACCTTAATGGAAGGTTAGCATCTCCTCTGTCACATCATATTAGCAGTTCACCTCGAGAATTACATTTTCATGACAAAGGAACAAGCCTTCAACATGTTTTTTTATTACTGAAGTAGGAGGACAGGAGGAATACATTGTCTGCAAGTTGCTACCAGAATTCACGGAACAGTGGGACTATTCAAAATTTCTCTTTAAAAGGCCAGGCAACCCTATGCTAGTTATTTCTGCCAGCAGTAAAGAAAGCACCAATAATGGAGAATAAAGGCCATTATGTTAAACCATATTTGCTAGCTTGCTCCATAATTGCTCACTTTAATGTCCAGAAGTCCTGCATCCAGCTTATCACACTAACACCCTTCCCATGTAACTGCCCGTGTGTCCACAGAAATCTAGTATAGCTTGCTTGGCCATTATACAGATGAAACACTTCCTGTCTTTATTTGTATTATGTTATATAGTGCCAACATCTGCCATAGCACTATACAGTACATAGTGGGGAGCATGGCTGTATGCCAGGGGAGGACTGGCCCAGGGGGACGGGGGGCAATTGCCCCCCGGGCCGCCCGAATCTTAAGTAATTAGGGCCAGCTGTGGCTGCAGACATACCACAGGTGACAGGTTCGCAGTGGGGATCGCAACCTCGCGCGATATTTCCTGGCAAGTTAAAGTATCCAATCAGAGAAGGAGCTGAGGCGGCCGGCTGTGGTGTGCCCTTGTGCATGGCTACGCCTGCGGTGGATGTGAGCGGCACAAATAGCTTAGGTCCTCTCCGGCCCGGTGGGTTGACCCTGCTTGACTCCGCCCCCCGCCTGGAGCCATTGCCGCCCGCAACGTGCTGCTGTGCCTGCGGTGTCATCGGAGTGAGCTGTCTCACTCTTCAGCTTTCTGTGCTGGGGGGGCTGGGGGCCTGGAGCTGTGGCTACGAGTGGCTGGCTGGCTGGCCTGGCTGGAGGAGTCGGACACTCTGGGGGCTGGGAGTCAGAGATGCCACCAATAGCTGCTTGCTGCTGTGGAGGAGGAGGAGGTTTAGGACTGAGAAGACAGATGGATAGAGGAGGTCGGGTCCAGGTCGCCAGAGGAGAAGGTGGTTTTTATAAATTTTGTTTCTGTACTTCTTCTCCCTTCTTGTCACTGAGTTAATCACAGTCTGCCTGCTACTGCTGTCAAATTCAATTCTCTGCCCAGGCCAGTGCCCACTGAGGTTTTTTTTGTGTGATAATCATCACCATTCTGACCCTGGCCTGAGGGGGAACGTTTTTTCTTCTTGTGGTGTGATTGGCGGCAGGGGAGGGGGGAGGCAGGCAGTTAGGCACTGTCAAATAGGTAGTTGGAGGGGGTGGTAGGTGTCAGACAAGTAGTTTGTATGGTGGGTGGGCAGCGTACGTTAAAAAGGGGCGCTGGGAAAAAAGGGCGCGGGGTTTTAAACGATAAACATGGATAACGTTTAAAAATATAATGTACTATATTTTGTTTAAAAATAATGTTTTATAAAGTTATAAATCATTAAATAATGTGCATGAAATTGGCAATTGTGAAAACGTTAATCTTCCGTTTAAAAAGTGAAACGTATAATAACGTTTAAAAAAAATTAGTAAGTAACCCTCCCTGTACCTACCCCTAATCCCTAGACCCCCGTGTTGGTGCCTAAACCTAAGACCCCCCTGGTGGTGCCTAAACCTAAGACTCCCCTGATGGTGCCTAAACCTAAGACTCCCCTGGTGGTGCCTAAACCTCAGACCCCCTGTTGGTGCCTAAACCTAAGACCCCCCTGGTGGTGCCTAAACCTAAGACTCCCCTGATGGTGCCTAAACCTAAGACTCCCCTGTTGGTGCCTAAACCTAAGACCCCCCTGGTGGTGCCTAAACCTAAGACCCCCCTGTGATAAGCATTAATAACGTGTGAAAAAAAATTGTGTTGTTTTTCGTTTAAAAATAATGTTTTAAAAAAGATTGTACTGTTTTTCGTTTAAAAATAATGTTTAAAAAATTATAAATCATAAAATAATGTGTAATCATGAGAAGCAGTTATAAAACAGTAAAAGTCTCCGGGCGCCGCTTATAAAACGTTATTTTTCTCCGACGCCCTTTTTTCCTGTCGGGCAGCCATTAAACGATATTTATTATGGGAGTAAGTGGCGGCGCCCGATTTGTCCACTAGCCTCAGGCGCCCGAATTTACTGTTACCGGGTGGGCAGGAGTGGGGTTAGGCATCACCAGGTAGGTAGGTTTGTGTGTGTGTGTGTGTGTGTGGGGGGGGGGGGGGGGGTTGTTTAAAGGAGTTATCAGGCATTTTTAATTAAATAAGTGCTACTTACCCGGGGCTTCCTCCAGCCCCACGCTCCCAGCATGTCCCTCGCCGCAGCTCTGCAGTCAGCCATTCGCTGCCGCTGCCTCCCAGTCCCCGGCGATGGCACCAGTCCGACCTGGATGTCGGCCTGTACTGCGCCTGTGCGAGCAGCACTGTCAATCACCGCCACATGGACCGGAGTGTACTGCGCAGGCGCAGTAGTTCTGCGTCTGCACAGTACGCTCTGGTCCATGTGGCGGTGATTGACAGCGCCGCTCGCACAGGCGCAGTCGACCTGACGTCATCGCCGGGGGCTGGGAGGCAGCGGCAGCGAATAGCTGACTGCAGAGCTGCGGCAAGGGACATGCTGAGAGCTTGGGGCTGGACGAGCCCAGGGTAAGTAGCACTTATTTTCATAAAAAAAAAAAAAAAAGCCTGATAACTCTTTTAAGGTTAGGCATCAGACACAGACAGGTAGATTGTGCGGAGAAATGGGGTTAGGCATCAGGTACATAGTGTGTGTGTGGCTGGGGCTGTTAGTCATCACAATTTGAAGATTTGCACACAAGAAAGATATGGCTTTGGGCTGGGGATGCCGTGAAACGGGCCTCTAGTTTGTGTTGTCCCCCCAGGCCAAAAGGTCCCAGTCCTCCCCTGCTGTATGCGTAGCTCAACACACTGTACAATTAGGGCATCCAGCAACACAAGTACAAATACATTCAGTAGAATCTGTGTGGGGATTGCCTGGCGTTGGATATGCATTTCTTACAGTTGCTTGAGAGGTCAAGCCACTGGGGGCTTCATTATGGAACCCGCTCCTCACACAGCAAATGCAAAACTGCGGAGCCTGATGCGGAAGCGGGAATCAACACGCTAGGGTGAGCAGAGGCGTGGAGAGGCACGTGTGGTATCCCGGCGTTCTCCGTGCGCGCGGCGGAGCAGAGTGGAACACATTAGCAGGAGCCTGCCAAGCTGGCCACCAAACAGGGGAGAGCCCGTGTATACAAATTACTCTATGCGCTGATTTTATCGACACACATGTGAGTGCAATTGCTTTTTACAAATAAATAGATTTTAGCAGTATTACGCTATGGGAGTTTTTTTCTCACTGAGGTATGATTAAGAAGGCAGCTACTTCATGAAGGATTTCTTGACTGGTGGTTTGTGAAGACACACATTGCTGGAGAGATGGGGGACGACCCGGGAATGGTCCCAAAGTGCATATAGACCATTGGTTGGTCTAGGACAGCGGTGAGTGGCACACAAAGGGTGCTGGTGGAGGCTGCCTGTCTGAATTGCATAGGAGTATTTGTCGCTCTTGTTCCTGCAACAGCTCATCTGGAGAAATTAATACCTTAATAGTTTTTAGAAATTTTTATATTGAAATTAATTTTAGGTCATCTGTACATGGACTATTTATGATATTCTGTTCATAATAAGACTTTTTGGCTGAACCCATTATCTGTGATCTGGAATACATAGCATATATAAGGGGAAGTGAAATTGATATCATTCTGGCAATAACGATCTTGCATATATATTAATACGGTACCCACTTCTATCACACACCGTGAGCATGTATTGATGTATTGATGTATTGAAATGCAAAACTGCGCACAGTGGAAACCACATACAAAAGCTCCTTGCGCTGGTCCTCTTCACTTTCTGCAGCTGCTTTGCTGCATGCTGTGTACAGCTCCTGATGAGTGCATGCAGGGCCGGACCGAGGCATAGGCTGGAGAGGCTCCAGCCTCAGGGCGCAATGTAGGAGGGGGCGCACAATTCATTCAGCTGTCATTCCTAATTGTGTTTGAAGCAGAAAGAAATAAGAAAAGGGGATACATAGCAGTGACTGCAAGCCAGATAACTAGATATTAAGGTGTTGGGGAGATTGTGGGCCTTGTGGCCCTCTTAGTCTAATAGCAATCAGTGTGTAACAGCTGGGGTGGGAGGGATGGAGGGGCGCACTTTGGTGTCTCAGCCTTGGGTGCTGGAGGACCTTGTCCCTGCTCTGAGTGCATGTGACCCGATGTGGATGTGTAGCATCGGGAGCCATAGAGAACAGAGGCAGAAGAGCAGCAGGCAGCTGCAGGAAGTGAAGAGGTCCGGTGTCCAGAGCTTTAGAAAGTAGTTTCCGTTCTGCTCTGCAAAATACAGTATGAGAGGGACACGCCACACTAACAGCCGGTTACTTGAGGATGCTAGTTGGTAGAGTTCCAGATAACCCGGACTCTGCCATACATAGCTGACGTGTGGTTTGAAACATCACCATCACCAAAACTCTCTCTGTCTTCTCAAGTTTTCCATACTCCAATTAAATATTTACTACCCTTTGCTGCTAACTTCTCCCTCGCTGTCTGTTTTTCTCTTATCTGATTTTACCCACATCTCTCCTCTGTCCTCCATGCTTGGCATGGTACAGCATCAGCCTCTAACTGCATATGTGGGAAAAGCACAATAAACAGTGGCATGACAAAAGTGGATGCAGAGATTGCAACCACATTAGGGCCCCTGATCTACAGATTCCCACTAGGGGCCCTTCTTTTCAACCACTGTATTAGTGTTTCATGGGTGCTATGCTGGTAATCATCAATTCTTTATGTGCGTTAATCAGTGATAATCATTAACAAACATGCCCCTCCCCTCGTTAAACCTCTCCAATACAGGTGCTGACCTTTGCAGGTTTTGGTGCTCCATATTAATTGTTATGTACAGAGTGTTTGAGGGGGCCAAGGTAAAACCTGCACTGGTGCCCATAACTGTTTACATGAACACAAACATGCAGCACCATATGGACCACTGTGAAGTTTTAAAGTGCAAAACAAAGGCAGGTTAAAGACAGTTATTACATTTAGATTTCCTGCCTATAAATTCATTATGGGGTATATGTTACTCAGTGGGATGCTGGCTGCTGTGGAAAATTTATTATGTGTGTGCACTATGCCTTAACGACTAGCCAACGCCGATAGGCGGCGGCTGGTCGCAGTGGTATTTCCATGGAAACGGCCGCTTGTTCGAGCGGCCATTCCATGTCAGTTCACAGAGGGAGTCTCCATGAACAGCCTACGACCCTCCGATTGCAGCTCGCAGGCGAAATGTAAACACCCGGGGAAGAAATCCCCGGTGTTTACGTCGCACGGCAAGGAGATCGGCGATCCGCTGCCTCTTATTGGCTGGGGATCGCCACCGTCTGATAGGCTGAAGCCTATCAGAGGCGGTACAGGAAGGATTGCCATCCTGTGCCGCCCACAGTTAGGAGGAGAGGGAGGGAAGGAGAGGGAGGGGGAATATCGCTGCGGAGGGGGGCTTTGAGGAGCCCCCCTCGCTAAACAAAGCAAGCCGGCGGCGATCAGACCCCCCCCCCAGCAGGACATCCCCCTAGTGGGGAAAAAAGGGGGGAAGTCTGATCGCCCTGACTATTACCCGATTACCCACGCAGCACAGATCAATCAAAACTCGGCCGGTCCTTATGTGGTTAAGCATAAGCATTAGGCACCTGTGTGATCATTACCATTTCCCTTACTATATGTAACTGGTCTTATTGACCACAGATTTGACGTAATTGAAAAAAATTGACTACCATCATTAAAGGCAGCCTGATGTGAGAGTGATATGGAGGCTGCCATATTTATTCTCCTTCAATTCTTTACTGCTCCTGTGTCGGACTATGTCTGACATTGCCATTTTCCTACATGGCTCCTTAGTGAGACATAGTCCAACACAATGAAACTTGCTGCCGCAAGGCAGAGCCCCCTCTTCCACAAAGCAGAGTGTCGTATTATGTTCTGTACTCTGATAGCTGCAAGCCATCACCCCGACCACTGCACCCACCATCTTTTCTGCCACTTTTGCTCCACACGAAGGAGAACCTCTCGGCCGATCGGGTCTGGCACGGCGCCCCCCTTTGTGGATCTAAGTGACAAAGTCGGACACTTTGATGCCCTCCAGTAACACAGAGCACCGCATGATATTACACTGGCGCTCATGCATGGGGGCAGAGCTACAGCACACACGCTAGCTCTGGTCCCGCCCCCTGCCACTAATGCTGGTATCAGCTCCTCCAAAGCCCTGGTCCGAGGCCTTTTTCAAGATCACCTACACCCCCAACCTCCCTTCCAAGCACCGTTGGAAAAAAACGGGTACCGGGGTGACGTGGGTGATTGGTTAAAAAAAATTGGAAAGCGTTAAACAATACCAGTTGCCTGGCAGTCCTGCTAATCTCTTTGGCTGCAGTAATACCTGAATCACATACCTGAAATAAACATGTGACTAATCCAGCCATACTTGAGTCAGAGCACCTGATCTGCATGCATGTTCAGGGTTTATGGCTAAAAGTATTAGAGGCAGAGAATCAGGGAGCAACTTCCATTATTTAAAAGGAAATTAAAATATCAGCCTCCATATCCTCCTTATATCAAATCCATTTGTAAGCAGAAAACAGTTTGGGCACTCCAGCTTGCGTGGTACAGGCACAAGCAGAGCCACTCTCCATATATGGCTGGTCTATGAGCTGGTATAACAGTGTACATCCGAGTTCTGGTACTCTTGTTTTCTAGATCTAGTTTCTCTAAATAAAGTGTGCTAGGCTCTCTAAGAGTCATCATGAAGGGTTATTCCTTTTGGTAAGCCAAGCAGCTGTTCCATTGCGATGAACAATGAAAGATACAGAAGGTGCCTTCATGGGTATTCCATTTTGGCAGATAATTACATTTATTTCACTTCAAGATCACTTCTTAAAACGGTAGCTATTTACCACTCACTGCAATCATTTGTGTAAGCTACATCAGTAAGACAACATAGTTCTCAAATGTTATTGTGCCAACACTCTGTTAATTATGTGTACTTATTCCGTACTTCAATACATTTGATTAGTGAGTGCTCCGATTACACCCCTGCTTCTTGTCTTGTGATTGCGCATTGGTCTTCCAGGTGGAGAGCAACATTGAAATGACGTTTTTCAGCCATACAAACCTCATCAATGTTAATAGAGTCAGAGCACACGCTAGAAAATGGTACAATTTATTATTATTATTAGCATACAATTTTAAGAAATAAATATGTAGGAAAGATGATGAGTACTTAACAACACTAATCAGCATTTTTTGTATTTGAAGGGTGAATGAAAAGTTTATGGCCTGTGTGGGAAAGGCTATGGCTTCGTCACTGTAACTTTCCATGAACATTTGACAACACCTTTTTTGACTAAACGATTTAAATTTTTAGTCTTAATCTTTCTTAGTTTACCGTAACTGTTCATTATGTAGTCAGTCTTTAGTTAAAACAGATTGTAGAGAAATCTATATGTGAGCTATGAGACAGAAATCCTTTTCACAGCACTCCTTTAACCACTTCAGCCTTTAGTGTTTTTTCACCTTATGCATCCGAGTAATTTTCACCTCCCATTCATTCACCAATAACTTTATCACTAATTATCACAATGAAATAATCTATATCTTGTTTTTTCCGCCACCAATCAGGCTTTCTTTGGTACATGTTGCTAAGAAATATTTTATTCTAAATGCATTTTAACGGGAATATTAAGAGAAAAGCTTTAAAATAATACATGCTACCTGTGAGAAAACACGGAAGAGCCGCCGCAAATACTCAGAGTAAGGCGGCTGATTCCGCGTCTAGCATGGCATCTGGAGGGTTTAGGCACGCATCCACTAGCGGGACGGAACGCGGAGAAACCGCCGCATGCCCAGCGGTCAGGGCGGCGGAGTCCACGTCCGACACGGCAGTCGGTACGCATAGGCCTACTACTGACACAGTGGCTGAGCGCGGGGAAACCGCTGCATGCTCGGTTGGCGGTGCGGCGGCCCCCGCGCTCGAACAGACTGACACATTACAACACATTTTTTGAGCGAACATTACAACACATGTCTGGTGTGGCTGGGACTGATAGTCCACACTGGCTCAGGAGGACGTGCGCGCGCGCAGAGAGGCAGGGCCTTTATGACAGAAGGGAGTCAGCTGACCAAGCCGGTCAGCTGGCAATTTCAGCAACTTCCATTGGTCCAGCACTTAGGGGAGGCGCTGGAGAGCGCCTTGCTATATATACTGGGTGCTGGTCATTCTCTGGTTGTCTGCCGTTGCGATCACTACGTGGTAGCACTCAGACCTTGTCCGTATCTGTGTTATTAGACAGTTTTCAAGGTGTTGATAGCCAAGGATCTCACACCTTAGTCTAGGAAGTCTGTTATTATCTGTATTATATTCTAGATCAGTTTCCAAGGTGTTGACGGCCACGGAACTCACACCCTAGCTTAGGCTTTGTTGATTATTTGTTATGATCTTCTGCTTTCCTGACCATTCTTCTGATCTCTGATTTTGTACCTTTGTCATTCTGATACTCTGTTGCCAAACCTCGGCTAGTCTCTGGATTCTGCACCTGCCTCTTGTCTCTGTACCTTATCTGTCCGTGTGTTTACGACCTGGCTTGTCCGACCTCGAGAACTATCTCTCCTGTTAGGAGATAGCTCGCAGATCTGTCAGTGACACTTCTCCATTGGTGTCACTCACGTTCTGTCCTTCCCACTGGCAGTCTGACTCCTCCCCATGGAGAGTCCAGACTACGGAAGGAACCAGTTGCCGAGCAGTATTCCTATCTGCTCTTGCACCTGTCCTCCAGGTGCGATCCTCAAAGTATTACTGTTGTACCAAAACACTTTTATCACTCAGGTGTCCAGAGGTTAGAGATATATCTGATTATCGGTGATACTGCAGATCATCAATAATCTGGTATATATCTGCATTCTCGGTGATACTGCAGATCACCGGAAATCAGATTCTCTCTGTGTTACACCGATCGTTACACTACCATTATTAAAACCCACGTATTTTATTTGCCTATTTGTCCCGGTTATTACACCATTTAAATTATGTCCCCATCACATTGTATGGCGCCAATATTTTATTTGGAAATAAAGGAGCATTTTTCAGTTTTGCGTCCATCACTATTTACAAGCTTATAATTTAAAAATATTATTATTATAACCTCTTGACATGCATATTAAAAAAGTTCAGACCCTTAGGTAACTATTTATGTTTTTTGTTTTTTTTATTGTATTTTTTTTCTAATTCAAAATTTTATTTGAGTATTTTTGGGTGTGTGGGAGGTAAACAGTTAATTTTAAAATAAAAATGTCTATTCAAAAAAAATGTATGTAGATGTAGTTTTACTGTTTGGCCACAAGATGGCCACAGTCAAAAACATTTTTTTTTTGGGGTGAGGGGGGTATGTGTAAGAGAACAATGGTGGCTTCTCCATAGAAGCCAGCCATCCTTCTAAGGGATTAATGAATGGGAACTGCTTTCCCATTCATTGATCTCCGGGCTAACGGGCGGCCCGCACACCCCGGTGGTTGCGGCCCTGCGGACCCCGGCGGCTCTGTTTTTTCATGGACGTAGCTCCTATGTCCAACATGCATATTTGGATGTAGGAGCTACGTCCTGTAGGCTAAAGTGATTAAAGAATAACTTTACCAAAAGATACTAGGGAAAAAAATAAATCAAGACGTTGCAAAGTGAGAAGCTGAAAAATAGAAGATAGATCAAGAAATGATAGATACTTACCATGTAACTCATTTATGGTGTTTGAGCCTCTGCGAGCCTGCAGGTCAGTATCTTTACTGTATAAACACACCAGCTAACAATGTGATAGGCAAAAGTTTTGCACCTCAATGCTGCCCCTTAACCCCAGTGCTCTCTTTCTACACCGTTTATTCCTTCCCCACTGCTTACTGTGTATTTCGGCCCGGGCAGGCATGCAGTGCTGTCAGCCATAGTGTGCATGAACTCTACGGCTGACACAAACACAGTTGGAGGACACAGCGACTCTCCAACTTTATTAGGTAAGATGCACACAGGTAGACACTGCTTGCTTGACAGTTGGCAAAAGTTATTGAGGTTGAGATAAGTTTTTAATGCAGGAAAGTTCAAAGGGTCATTAGCTTTGTTTTATAGTTTAGAACACAAAGCGTGGTTTGTAAACTGCAAATATGACAGAATGATGCAATGTTATACAAATAAAAAATAAAACTATTTAACTGAAAAAAATAATATGAGACTCTTTTCTTTACTACTAATGTCTTATTCATTATTTGTACTACTCATACAATTTATTATCTCAGAAGTTTTGTTTTTTTTTTGCTTCAGGTGTGCTTTAAAGCGACCCCGAGCAGTAAAAATAAACGGAATTGGTACTCACCTGGGGCTCTCTCCAGCCCACTGTAGGTCGTGAGGTGCCCCGGCTTCCTCCTGGCTCCTTTCCCGGTCCCTCTGCCACATACGGCATCGGCGACACCCGAGCTGGTTGTCGGGCTCCCACTTCCTTATTGGTGACGCTCTGCGTCATCACGCCGGCTGCTGCGTGTCATCACGGCGGCCGGCGTGACAGTACTGCGCATGCGTGATTAAACCCGTTTCTTTTTTACTCTTCAGGGTCCCTTTAATGTGTAACATATATTATTATGAACAATCTTTATATATATCAACTCAACATGACATTTTATCTGCATTTGAATCATTCATGATCCTCCTCCAATTTCTAGCTATAGTCTTGAATTTTAATAATGTTTCTTCCTTTTGAGACTTTACCAAAAATGGCAATACTGCGTTTTACTCTATTCATAAGTTATAGAAGTTGTTAACAAGCTAACTTATTGATTCACGTGGTACAATTCTAATTTCATATGACCTGCAATGGACCATGCTTTCTCCTATGTCCTTTAATCCATTTATTATTCATGTAAACACATTCCTTTCAGTTCTTTCATTCTCCCCCTTTGTACCAGGCTGTTACGAGAAACACAGTCATATTCTATATTACATTATGAAGTCACTCAATATAGTTTATGTGTTTCAGGTGAGAGTCAGTCTTGAGTCATGGCTGAAGTTCTGAGTAAGAGTTGATTGCGGCTTGAAATGTGTACGCTATTCATATGCTTTGAAGCTGAGTCACTGTAGCATGCATCAGGAGTAAAGTAAATTCATGTACATTTTGAGTTGTCATAAGTTTCCATTCTCATTGAATAAATATGCTTCTGTAACACACGACTGATATATGATTCAGAAACCACTACTTGTTTGTACTGAATTGTGCATGCTAGTGTGGCTGAAAGTAGTCAAAGTATAAAAAGTTTTTAAAGGGTACCTGTGAGAAAAAGTTAGATATCATGGTAGCGGGAAGCCTCTGGGTAATCCAGGGACTCCCCCCCCCCCCCTCTCCCTACAGAGCAGGATCATCCACCAGGGAACTTAGGCAGGTTCCCGGGGCCCTAGTGTGTGCCCGCCAGCAACTTTCTCTGACTTCTCTCCACTTTAGCTTACCAAAAAGACCACTCATTGCTCATTGCATGTCAGTTCATCTCTGCTCCTCAAGCTCACCTTTCCATTGCTGGGACCCTTCAAACCTCTTCCTCAAGACCATGCAGTGGAACTTGTTCAGGGACAGAGGCACGACTGTGAACAAGAAGAGGATCCCGGCAAGGATCAGTGGGCTGCAGGAGGAACAGAGAAGCCTATGGGTCATCCAGAGGCTTCTCCTTACTGAGGTAAGTATCTAACTTTTGCCTTTTTTAAACTCACAGGTTTTTTGTTTTGTTTAACAGATCAGACATTAGAGGGGATAAAAACAGCAAATCTCAGGAAAATCTATTAAAGAATAAGGACATGACAATCAACATTCTGTGGTTTTATTAACCCACAATTGACATATCCATTGTTTATCTTTTGGCAAGTGCTGTGAGCATGGGGGAGGGGTGGAGGCGGAGCCTGATCATCCACAAGCCAATCTAGGTAACTGCTTAGGGCTTGGTAGGTGTCCAGGGGCCTAATTGATCCTCTAAGGTTTTCTCCTGTAAGCCTGTGTTTCTGTTTCATCCTCTTAGGAATGTCAGGTGATAGCCAAAACAGTTACCTTGCCTCAGGCCCCATTTTACCCCATCCATCCCTGGTGGGAGGCAGCATAACTTTATTCTGCATCATTCAGTACAATGGTGGTGGAAGCAGTGCAGTAGATTTTAGGCATGATTCCTGCTGAAGTCTTATATAATATCTGATGGTGCAAGGTGGTAAACGAGGTAAAAGATATTGATCTTTTACATTTTGTATCACAAATCTAGAAATGTATGGCCAACATAAACAATCTTCCTCAGGATTCAAGACCTGCAACATTTCTACTATCTTCTCTTGTAAAGAACAAAAGTAAAACCTGACATCAATCCCTCACTGAGTGTTATCAAAGTTCCTTCCCTGCTTTTTGTTGAACGGGTGAACGGGATGTACTTCCTCTGCATAAATCACTTGTGTGGTCCCATCTGGCCACATCCGGGGGATAGGATACAGTTTTCGATGCCACACTGTAGGAAGGACAACATAACAACATAAATAATCAAAGATCTAGAAAGCCTCGCTAGGCCTTTTCCATTGAATTATAAGCATTCAAGGGCAGGGTGTTTCCTCTGGTGTCTCACATTTTTGCTGTAGTTATTCTATCAAAAGAACATGTACCTGGATTGCTGGATGTTTTTGTATCACCCACAAACAATGTTTGCAGTTTGTTCTACTTACTGTGCTCAGTGTGTTGCTGTGTGTGCGTGTGTGTGTGTTGCTGTGTGTGTGTGTGTGTGTGTGTGTGTGTGTGTGTGTGTGTGTGTGTGTGTGTGTGTGTGTATTGTGTGTGCGTGCATGCGTGTGTGTGTGTGTGTGCGTGCGTGCGTGTGTGTGTGTGTGTGTGTGTGTGTGTGTGCGCGTGTGTGCGTGTGTGTGTATAGTCTCCATTGTCTGTTTTATACTCTCAGCTCCATGGAACATGTTGGCATTGGTACTATATACTGTAAATAATAGTAATAACTTAAAGGTTAGAGAAACTAGGCTTAATTATATCGGGAATCAGATAACTTACAGGTAACCTTATTAAAATGTATAAATACAACCAATGGTAATATAAAAGGCTTGCAAATTTGCTTTTAATCTTCAGCCCTACGATGAGGGAAAGAAGTACTTCATCTACTGTCAATTTTGCTTGTTTGCTCTGTGACCATGGAATGACCAGTCTATAATTTTAGTGGAAGGCTTATTGTAACTTGTACGAGACAAGGTAGCAACAAAAGAACCCTCAGAAAACCAATGACCCAAAGTCAGAGCTTGATGTGCATTGTAATGAGTGAAATAAGTGTTTGGCAGTATTTAACAATCACAGAGCTCAGATGTTTCTTGTAGTTGGCCACCAGGTTTGCACACATCTCAGGAAGGATTTTGGCCTACTCCTCTGCAGATCTTCTCCAAGTCAGTATGATGTTTAGCAACTTGAAACTTCAGCTTCCTCCATAGTGTTTCTGTTTGATTAAGGTCTGGAGACTGGCAAGCTACTCCAGGACCTTTACAGTATGTGCTTTTTCTTGAGCCACTCCTTTGTTGCCTTGGCCGTGTGTTTTGGGTCATTTTCATGCTGGAATACCCATCCATGACCAAGTTTTAATGCCCTGGCTAAGGGACAGAGGTGATCACCCACTATTTGATGGTGGATGTCTCTGTCCATTGTCCCTTCGATATGTTAAAGGTGTTCTGTCCCGTTAGTAGAAAAACACCCACAAAGCATAATGTGTTCACCTCCATGTTTCACAGTGGGAATGGTGTTATTAGGGTCACAGGCAGATCTGATGTCAGAAAACTCCATTTTGGTCTCATCTGACCACAACATTTTCACCCAGTTCTCCTCTGGATCATTCAGATGTGCAATGGCAGACTGCAGAGGGCAGGTACTGTTTTGAACAGGGGGGCCTGGCAGTCTCTGCAAACTTTGAGTCCTTTATGGCATAGCGTCTTAGCAATTGTCCTCTTGGTGACTATATTCCCAGCTGCCCTAAGATTATTGACAAGTCCCCCCCATGTAGTTCCAAAATGCTTCATCCCCGTTGTCATGATAAATGCAATTTGCAACTCAATGAGGTGAAAACTTGCATGGAGCCCCACATTGAAGGGAGGTTGACAGTAAAGAGTGTGTCCAAATGTTGTCACCTTCTCTCCAAGCTTCTTGGCGATAGTCTTGTAGTCCAGTCCAGCCTAATGCAGGTCTACAATCCTGTCCTTGACATCTTTGGACAGTTTTTTGGTCTTGACCATTGTCGCTAATTTGGAATCCGATTGATTGCTTCTGTGGACAGGTATCTTTTATACAGGTCCTTTAATAAACTGGAATTAGGTTTAAGACTCTGACTAATTATGTTAGTAAATGGCCAATCCTCAAACATAATCAGTCAAAGTTCACCCTTAAATCCCCAAGCAAAAATAGGCAGAGCCCCCCCCCCCACCAATCATACTTAGGTAGAGCCCCCCCTACCTTCACACACCACACACACACAAATCCCCGGTGCCAGTGGCGAGCATTTGTAATGAGAATAAGGATAGTATATCAAACAGCAGCCTGGCTCTTTGTGACAGTCCTCAGCAGTGCAGCCAGTTAATCTCCTGCACCAGCAGTCGGGCTGTACTATAATGAAGTCCTGGGTGAGGCAGCTTCAGCAGCACATATCCATCAATGTAGACAGCCCCAGCATGCTGCATGGGGGTGACAGCCCACACTGCCATTCTGCATCACAAGATACTCACTGGAACTATTTTGTGCAGAGATGAATTAAGATGTAATGGGGCCCTAGGCAAGGTAGTAGATTTGGGTCCCCCTTATGGTCTTTTTGGTAAGCGGAAGTGGAGAGAGGTCAGAGAAGGTGGCAGGGGGGCCTTTTGACACCCACTAGGCCCCTGCCTAGGTTGCCTGGCGGATGATACTGCACTGATTTTGTGAGGCTCATGGCTTATGCAGTAAGCGCCATGCTTCAGGCACCAAAATTATCAGAAATAACTCTGGGCAAGCCAGGGGACACTGAAAAAACAACAGCAGTAGTAAAACAAGAGACAGGATCTAACCCTTCTCCAAGATATACATATTAACAATCAAACCTTTTTATAGAGCTGTTTTAATTTTATCATAAATGATTTCCAATATTCTGCTCACTGCCTTCTAAGCTTTAACATTATTCATGTAAAATATACATTATGTGCACATCATTTCACTGTACAATAGAATACTCCTAAATACCATTTGCAAAAATCCATCTTGCGGTTAGAGTAGCGGCAGTCTGTTGACCCAATAGGATCTGTATTAGCTGGAAGCCTCTGTGCCTTCATTAGACAAATAAAAACAGTGTGCAGTTCTAACGTGGGCTAAAACCCACATGTCAGCTTCTGTTTCAGTGTCTCAATTTCTTTGTGGTTTAATAGCTCATTTGCTGCAGTATCCCGGGCCAATTATGCTATGATATTGTGTCTTAGCCATAAAAGTATCTTCCTTTCTGACTGCTCAAGGTAATTTGAAGATAATGGTGCCCTTCTACAAGGTAACTCTGTATAAAAGAAAAGTGATGGGCTCAGAAAAATACTTCGGCTTTAGAATAAGACATTCATTAAAGCTGGCCAATTAATTCGCATACATACAACCTGCTATTTAAAGCAAAATTTCAGGATGGCAGGTTAACTTAAAATATATGTAAAGTTTTCCAGTATTTTTTTATCGGTGCTACTCTGCCCCTTCCCCCCCAAGAAGATGATTATGGCATATTTAAAGTGAACCTTAAAGGGATACTGTAGGGGGGTCAGGGGAAAATGAGTTGAACTTACCCGGGGCTTCTAACGGTCCCCCGCAGACATCCCGTGTTGGCGCAGCCACTCACCGATGCTCCGGCCCCGCCTCCTGTTCACTTCTGGAATCTCAGACTTTAAAGTCTGAAAACCACTGCGCCTGCGTTGCCGTGTCCTCGATCCCGCTGATGTCATCAGGAGCGCACAGCGCAGGCCCAGTATGGTCTGTGTCTGCGCAGTACACTCCTGGTGACATCAGCGGGAGCGAGGACACGGGCGTGCAGGCGCAGTGGTTTTCTGACTTTAAAGTCAGAAATTCCAGAAGTGAACTGGAGGCGGGGCCGGAGCATTGGGGAGTGGCTGCGCCAACACAGGATGTCTGCGGGGGACCATTAGAAGCCCCGGGTAAGTTCAGCTTATTTTCCCACGACCCCCCTACAGTATCCCTTTAAGTGAAAAAATTGACCATTTACTTACCTGGGGCTTCTTTTAGCCCCATGACATCCTCCTGTGCCCTCGCAGTGATTCTCAGCTATTCCTCCACTGTTCCCTTCCATAATCTGGCTGACTGAAGTGTTGCCTGGCCAATGCGCATGCACGTCACTGGACGCACATGTCCTTTATTGCGCCCCCATAGTCAGGAGCTTCTGCGCATGCGCGGTAGCAATTTATGCTTACTGTTGGAGGAGGTGCACGGCACAGGACACATATCCAGCATTGGAGCGGGACACCGGAGGAACGGCGGACTGTGGGATGACGCCAATGGACCAGGAAGGCTTGGGGGGGGGGGGGGGGCTGGGGGGGGGGGCTGATAAAAGCACCAGGTAAGTAAATGGGCAATTATTTTTTCAATTTAGGTTTCCTTTAAAGAGGAGCTGTTAAGTATAGGGTCTCAGAGAAAAAGAAACACATATATCAGTAGCTAAATATTGGCTGTATTTGCATTGCATATGCATTTCACTGTCCACGTTTGGATTTCACAGAATTTTTATATAGAATTTGCAAAGAATGATGCTCCTGACAGCTCATGGCAGGTTCCATGTTTGTCTGTCTTGTATGAAGCCAATTGTGATGTAATATCCTCCCTTACCCTGCTTCCTGATGATTCGACTCACAAAAAAGATCAGGATCAAAGATCCTAATGGTTCATGATCCGGACAACACTACTGTGCAGTGAATATTAATTAGCCATGTGGCTAGGAACAATAGCAGACTCATGCAGTATACTCTAACGCAGCGCTGTCCAACTGGCGGCCCGCGGGCCGCATCCGGCCCGCCAGGCCTCCTGTTGCGACCCGCTCCTCTCCCCGGGATGCAGGCATGGCGTGCGCTATGGGCGCCATGCCTGCTCCCTCTTGTGTGGCCTTTTCTGTGTCCCCGCTGCCGCTGCCTCACAGCTCACTAGCTCAGACCTCACAGATCGCGGCGACTGAAACAAGCAGAGCGCGCACATAACACCCGCACGGAGTACGTCACATGCGGAAGTGAAATCAGTCACTTCCGCATGTGACATTCTGCCGCGCGGGTGTTATGCGCGCGCTCTGCTGGTTTCAGTCGCCGCGATCTGTGAGGTCTGAGCTAGTGAGCTGTGAGGCAGCGGCAGCGGGGCACAGGAGAGAGGTAACGGGCGAGGCAATGGGGAAAACGCCTGTCACTCTCACTGGGGGGCACCTGTCACTCTCACTGGGGGGCACCTGCCACTCTCACTGGGGGGCACCTGTCACTCTCACTGGGGGAACACCTGTCACTCTCACTGGGGGAACACCTGTCACTCTCACTGGGGGGCACCTGTCACTCTCACTGGGGGGCACCTGTCACTCTCACTGGGGGGCACCTGTCACTCTCACTGGGGGAACACCTGTCACTCTCACTGGGGGGCACCTGTCACTCTCACTGGGGGGCACCTGTCACTCTCACTGGGGGAACACCTGTCACTCTCACTGGGGGAACACCTGTCACTCTCACTGGGGGAACACCTGTCACTCTCACTGGGGGGCACCTGTCTCTCTCACTGGGGGGCACCTGTCACTATCACTGGGGGAACACCTGTCACTCTCTTACTGGGGGGCACCTGTCACTCTCTTACTGGGGGGCACCTGTCACTCTCTTACTGAGGGGCACCTGTCACTCTCTTACTGGGGGGCACCTGTCACTCTCTTACTGGGGGCACCTGTCACTCTCTTACTGGGGGTACCTGTCACTCTCTTACTGGGGGACACCTGTCACTATCTAACTGGGGGGCATCTGTCACTATCTAACTTGGGGGCACCTGTCACTATCTAACTGGGGGGCACCTGTCACTCTAATTTGGGGGGCACCTGTCACTCTAACTTGGGGGGCACCTGTCACTATCTAACTGGGGGGGCACCTGTCACTCTAACTTGGGGGGCACCTGTCACTCTCTAACTTGGGGGGCACCTGTCACTCTCTTACTGGGGGGCACCTGTCACTATCTAACTGGGGGGACACCTGTCACTTACTGGGGGGGGGGTACCTGTCACTATCTTCTGCCTATTTATGTAAAATGCTCTCTATTTATGTGCCTCATGACTGCTGAATATGTTGTGTTGGGGGCCTCACGATTGCTGAATTTGTCTTGTTGGGGGGCCTCAAGACTGCTGATTTTGTCTTGTTGGGGGCCTCAAGATTGCTGATTTTGTCTTGTTGGGGGCCTCAAGATTGCTGATTTTGTCTTGTTGGGGGCCTCATGATTGCTGAATTTGTCTTGTTGGGGGCCTCATGATTGCTGAATTTGTCTTGTTGGGGGTCACATGATTTTTTGCTGCAAGACTATGGAAAAGCTGAATCATCATCATGAGACAATAGCATTAAACCTTGGATTTTCCATAATGTTCGTGTATGAGTTGAAAAGTTTGTATGTAGTTTAAATTGCTGTTGCCACTTAGCGATAGATAAGTGACTTTTGGGTTGCAGTTTGGGCACTCGGCCTCCAAAAGGATCGCCACCACTGTCCTAATCTAATGTCCCACATTGCTAAGTTCATGTAAATTTGTCTCCACCCGTGGCCACACCTACATTCTGGTCCATGGCCACACCCATTTTTCGGCACGGAACATGTGCCCTGTGAACAGCACATTGATTTTTCAGTGCTGTGAGTTAGGCTGCTGTTACAAGCTGCTGTAACATGAGCCTGTAATTTCCCACTGTGAAAGCGGCCTTAGGGCGGGATAGGGAAATGAAGGGGAGGACCAAGGTAGTGCAGTGGGGAGAAGAAGCAGCCCCAGCATGCTTTGTAGTATCTGTTATGCATCCTGCCGGCCTCCTTAGGAGCTTGGGAATAAAGAGCCTTGCTGTTCAGCAAACATCAAAGTAAGAGAGATTTTTAACTTCAGTATTGCCTTTTTGGCTTCCTTCTAAACTGTTTAACCCAGGAGAATAGAGGTTTAAATTAGCTTTTGCAGCCTGACAGTTACTTTTTAAGGAGGAAAAAACATCTTTATTTACGGGACAAAACAACAGTATGATAATGAGACTTTGAGAGTCTTTGTTTGGGAAGGTCTGGGGTGCTAGCCAACCATTGGCTTTTTCACTTACAATCTCCCAAACAAACCGATCATCATGATAGATCTGAAACGATCATTCTGGCCCACCAATGGAGGGGAAAATAATAAGTAATCCGATCAGACTAAAAGAGTTGTTACAGAATTTGGATTGACAGAACAATTGGTAGAACAATCGATCGTCGTTGACCACCACTATTAACAGTACCCAATACAAGTGATTGTAAGGTCTAAATAAGTAAACAAAATCATTAATGATGAACAAAATCAAAGGTGGAGTACGGGTCCATCTAGCTTCCTTCATTGTGACAGCAATCACACAGTAACTAGGGTCAGAACGCAAAGGATCTTTTATGCATACATTAGATTTGCAAGCTACAAATACTAGATGAAAAAGCAACAATAAATAATAGGAGGTTGAACTGTTTCATTTATAGGACTGGAGTTATTTATACTATGCATAAACTCATGTTTTAAGGGAATGCATAGTGTTTTGGTGTTTCTGGAAAAATGTTCAGTATTTTAAATGAAGCTGAAATATTTCAAGAAACCTCCACCTGCAATAACAGAGCCTAGTTATTATGCTATTTCCAAGATTTCAATTGTTGTCACTTGAAATAATCATTCATGATCATTATGGCTGACAGTCCTGAAGCAACTCCAAGGGTCCTGGCAAAGTACTATTCCCTTACATCTCATTTTCCAGGAAACAGCTGGTGAAAACTGTCTGTTTCTAGAGCTTCTATAAGCACATACAGGGGGACCTTATTCAATTCACTTTTTTCTCCTAAGGTTTTTCCTAGATCATTTTTCATCTTCTGTTTAAAATAACCTTTAAGCCATGTGAAGTTGAAAAAGTACCAAAAATAGGTGAAAAAGTACTGTCAACATTTTTCTGAGTATTTTTCTTGCTTGCTGGTGATTTAAAAGGCATTTTATTGATAAGGTGTGACAATATCACCTAGGGGGAGATATTTTTTCACATTTCTTTAAAATACATTTTCAGCATTCTGCAATTGAAAAGCACCCACAGAAAGTAGGTGAAAAAGTACTGTTAAAATTATCCTGAGTTTTTTCTTTTTTTGCTGTTGGCCAAGACTGCTAATATGAGGAGGAAGTGGGGAAGAAAGTTGGGTTTGGGGGAGGGGGGGAAGGTTGTGGTCTGAAGATTGAAATAACCCTGGAGACTGTACATTAGTTGCCTAAATATCAGCAACCAGACCAAATTGGGTATGTGCTTAATTTTATATTTACCTGTCCTCTAGAGTAGAACCTGGTCAGTGAAGATTTGTTCCAGAGTAGGGATGAATTGTGGGAAAGTAGAATAGTTGGGATTAGGTGGTGGGGAAAGGGAAATAGATTAAGTAAGGCATGTGGAGGGAAGGTTATGAGGGAAGAATTAAATATTATACAATAATACAATACAATAACATTTGTAAAGCGCTTTTATCCCATAGGACTCAAAGCGCATAGTTGTGTCTCAGATTAATACAGGGTTGCAGGCTGGGTTGTGTTACAGGAGATAGTCAGATGTTCATGAATGCCAGACTGAAGAGGTAGGTTTTCAGTTTAGACTTAAATGCTTCCAGGGATGGAGCTGTCCTGATTGGGTGTGGCAGGGAGTTCCAAAGTATAGGGGCAGCATGACAAAAGGCTCTGTCTCCAAAGGTTTTAAGGTGGACTCTGGGGGTGACCAAGGTGTTACGTCCTTTTGATCTAAGATTGTGGGGGGTGTGATGCAGTTGCAACAAGTCCTTCAGGTATCCAGGGCCCAGATTGTGCAAGGATTTGAATGTCAGTAAGCCAATCTTAAACAGAATTCTCCATTTTATCGGTAGCCAGTGGAGTGAGCACAGGGTTGGTGTTATATGGCAATGGCGCGGTTGGCTCGTTAACAGCCTTGCTGCGGCATTCTGTACTAATTGCAGGCGGCGCAAGTCTTTTTTATGCAGGCCTGTGTAGAGGACGTTGCAGTAGTCTAACCTTGATGTGACAAAGGCATGAAGTAGGGTTGGAAGATCCTCTAAAGGAATTAGGTGTTTAATCCTTGCAATATTCCTTAGATGAAAGAAGGAATGTTTCACAACAGCTGAGATTTGATTCCTGAAGCTTAATTTCCCATCAATCAGTATTCCCAGGCTGCGCATACAGTATGAGCTGTTCAGGTCTGAGCTCCCTGTCCTTAGTGGTGTTGGTTGAGATTGGGGCTGCTTTGCTGTTGAGCCCTGGCCCTCGATAACAAGAACCTCAGTTTTGTCAGCATTAAGTTTTAGCCAATTATTATTCATCCTCTCCTGAAGCTCAGCTAAGCATGCGTTTATTTGTGGAGTAGGGTCTGTGACGCCAGGTTTGAATGACAAATATAGCTGGGTGTCATCAGCATAGCAATGATATGTCAGGCCATGTTTTTGCATGATTTCTCCAAGTGGCAGCATGTATATGGTGAAAAGTAAAGGGGATAGTATTGCGCCCTGAGGTACACCGTATTTTAGTGGTACAGGGTTGGAGAGGAAGGGCCCTAAGGCTACCCTTTGTGTTCTGCCAGCCAGGAAGGAGTTGAACCACCGGAGAACAATGCCATCTATGCCAAAGTACTCTTGTGGCCTGTTGAGCAAGATTTAATGATCGACTGTGTCAAAAGCCGCTGAGAGGTTGAGCAAAATCAGGATGGAACATTGACCCTTGTCTCTTGCAATGAGCAGATCATTGCAAATCTTGGTGAGGGCTGTTTCACAGCTGTGATATTTCCTGAAGCCAGATTGAAGAGGGTCAAGGACGTTGTTTCTGGAGAGCCTGGCTTCAAGTTGGAGGTAGACAGCCTTTTCAATAACTTTTCCCAGAAAGGGGAGGTTTGAGACAGGTCTGTAGCTGTTTAGAGCATCTGAGTCTAAGGATGGTTTCTTGAGTAGTGACCTGACGATTGCTTCTTTTAGAGTAGAGGGAAACCACCCTTCTTGTAAGGAACCAATGACTATTTTGTGGAATGCCGGTGTAAATAGTTCAGGGCATTTCAACATGAACTTAGTGGGGCCAGGGTCCAGATCGCAGGTAGTCTGGCGAAGGTTTGAGAGGATATCCTTGATGTCTTTTTCAGTGATTACCTTAAAATCAGACCATGGTAGTAGGCTATTTTTGCACCTGTTATATGGCTCTGGATAGGTTTCTGGGGCTGTGAATTGAATGGCAGATCGTATGGAGGAGACTTTGTCTGAGAAGAAGTGGGCAAATTTCTCGCACAGTTCCAGTGAAGGTCTGATGCTGGATTTCCTGCAAGATGGATTGCAGAGACTGTCAACCGTGCGGAAGAGGATTAGGACAGGTCTGTTGGCTTCATTTGCAATTTCGTGAGACAGGAGTAAGGACTTCTTTTTGTTAATCATTGTTTGCTATTTTTTCCGGTGAGTAATTAGGGAGAGTTTTTATCAGGGGACTGATGTTTGCGCCACCTTCGTTTCAGTCTGCGTCCCTGTTTCTTTAGTTCCTTTATAGAGTTGTCACACCAGCGAGCGTGATGTAATGGTGCGGAACAGGGGCGTAACTAGAAATCACTGGGCCCCCCTGCGAATATTTGGATGGGCCCCCCCATAGGTGCCAAATAATCGTAATGGGGCAGCGTTTCACTGTAAATTAATTGTAAAGTGGGCAGCATTTTACCAGACAATCGTAATGTGGGCCAGAAAATCGTAATGTGGGCAGAGTTCACCAGAAAATCGTAATGTGGGCCTTTAGAAAATCATAATGTGGGCAGAGTTCACCAGAAAATCGTAATGTAGGCACCAGTCACCAGAAAATTGTAACGTGGACAGCATTCACCAGACAATCGTAATGTGGGCAGCGTTCACCAGAAAATCATAATGTGGGCAGAGTTCACCAGAAAATCATAATGTGGGCAGAGTTCACCAGAAAATCGTAACGTGAGCAGCAGTCGCCAGAAAATTGTAACGTGGACAGCATTCACCAGACAATCGTAATGTGGGCAGCGTTCACCAGAATATCGTAATGTGGGACAGAAAATCGTAATGTGGGCAGAGTTCACCAGAAAATCGCAATGTGGGCAGCAGTCACCAGAAAATCGCAATGTGGGCAGCAGTCACCAGAAAATCGCCATGTGGGCAGCAGTCACCAGAAAATCGCAATGTGGGCATCAGTCACCAGAAAATCCTAATGTGGGCAGCAGTCACCAGAATATCGTAATGTGGGCAGCAGTCACCAGAAAATCCTAATGTGGGCAGCAGTCAGTCACCAGAATATCATAATGTGGGCAGCACACACCAGAAAATCCTAATGTGGGCAGCAGTCACCAGAAAATCCTTATTTGGGCAGCAGTCACCAGAAAATCGCAATGTGGGCAGCAGTCACCAGAAAATCGCAATGTGGGCAACAGTCACCAGAAATCGCAATGTGGGCAGCAGTCACCAGAAAATCCTAATGTGGGCCGCATACACCAGAAAATCGTAATGTGGGCAGCAGACACCAGAAAATCGCAATGTAGGCAGCAGACACCTGAAAATCATAATGTGGGCAGCAGACACCAGAAAATCGTAATGTGGGCAGCAGACACCTGAAAATCGTAATGTGGGCAGCAGACACCTGAAAATCGTAATGTGGGCAGCAGGCACCTGAAAATCGCAATGTGGGCAGCAGACACCTGAAAATCGTAATGTGGGCAGCAGTGACCAGAAAATCGCAATGTGGGCAGCAGTGACCAGAAAATTTGTAATGTGGGCAGCAGACACCTGAAAATCGTAATGTGGGCAGCAGGCACCTGAAAATCGTAATGTGGGCAGCAGACACCTGAAAATCGTAATGTGGGCAGCAGACACCTGAAAATCGTAATGTGGGCAGCAGACACCTGAAAATCGTAATGTGGGCAGCAGCAGGCACCTGAAAATCGTAATGTGGGCAGCAGACACCTGAAAATCGCAATGTGGACAGCAGACACCTGAAAATCGTAATGTGGGCAGCAGACACCTGAAAATCGTAATGTGGGCAGCAGACACCTGAAAATCGCAATGTGGGCAGCAGTGACCAGAAAATCGCAATGTGGGCAGCAGTGACCAGAAAATCGTAATGTGGGCAGCAGACACCTGAAAATCGTAATGTGGGCAGCAGGCACCTGAAAATCGTAATGTGGGCAGCAGTCACCAGAAAATCGTAATGTGGGCAGCAGACACCTGAAAATCGTAATGTGGGCAGCAGGCACCTGAAAATCGCAATGTGGGCAGCAGACACCTGAAAATCGTAATGTGGGCAGCAGTGACCAGAAAATCGCAATGTGGGCAGCAGTGACCAGAAAATCGTAATGTGGGCAGCAGACACCTGAAAATCGTAATGTGGGCAGCAGGCACCTGAAAATCGTAATGTGGGCTGCAGACACCTGAAAATCGTAATGTGGGCAGCAGACACCTGAAAATCGTAATGTGGGCAGCAGACACCTGCAAATCGTCATGTGGGCAGCAGCAGGCACCTGAAAATCGTAATGTGGGCAGCAGACACCTGAAAATCGCAATGTGGGCAGCAGACACCTGAAAATCGTAATGTGGGCAGCAGACACCTGAAAATCGTAATGTGGGCAGCAGACACCTGAAAATCGCAATGTGGGCAGCAGTGACCAGAAAATCACAATGTGGGCAGCAGTGACCAGAAAATCGTAATGTGGGCAGCAGACACCTGAAAATCGTAATGTGGGCAGCAGGCACCTGAAAATCGTAATGTGGGCAGCAGTCACCAGAAAATCGTAATGTGGGCAGCAGACACCTGAAAATCGTAATGTGGGCAGCAGGCACCTGAAAATCGCAATGTGGGCAGCAGACACCTGAAAATCGTAATGTGGGCAGCAGTGACCAGAAAATCGCAATGTGGGCAGCAGTGACCAGAAAATCGTAATGTGGGCAGCAGACACCTGAAAATCGTAATGTGGGCAGCAGGCACCTGAAAATCGTAATGTGGGCAGCAGACACCTGAAAATCGTAATGTGGGCAGCAGGCACCTGAAAATCGTAATGTGGGCAGCAGACACCTGAAAATCATAATGTGGGCAGCAGACACCTGAAAATCCCCCTGCAGAATTTCAATGTGTGTGGGCAGCGGGCAGCAGCGGGATACATACCTTCTTCCTTGCGTTCCATCGCCGCCTTCTCGCTCTAGCGGCTGACGTCACTTCCGCTTCCGGAAGTGACGTCAGCCGCTAGAGAGAGAAGGCGGCGATGGAACGCAAGGAAGAAGGTATGTATCCCGCCGCCGCTGCCCACTGCCCGCTGCCCACACACATTCACTAGCTGGAGGGGAGCGCAGAGGGGAGAGCCCCGAGGTGAGGGAGAGGGGGGAACTTCCCCTCTCCCCGCCGACTGTGGGCAAGGCTTTCCCCTCATGCTGCCACCCCTCCAGCCCCCAAAAAACGGCCCCGAGCGGGCCCCAGGGGGGGGCGGCCCCCCCCCCCCCCCCAGCGGGCGCAGGCGCTGCAGGGCCTATTGCTACGCCCCTGGTGCGGAACGTTTAATCTAAAGGGAGCTATGGCGTCAAAAGCGGCTGAGACATCGTGGTTATATTTAAGGACAATGGATTCAAGGCCTAAGTTGTGATCTGTCAGTCCGCCTAGATTGAGCCTGTTCTGAAGGTGTTGGGGTGTCAAACCTTTCAAGGAATGATATTTTATTAGTTCTTTCACTTGGTGTTTTGTAGCTGGTGCTGTAAAGGAGAAGTGGACAGTGTGGTGGTCTGACCAAACTACTGGATCAATTTCCACATTGGATATTAGGAGTTCTGAATGAAAAATGAGGTCCAAAGTGTGTCCTTTTTGTGGGTAGGGAGGTTGACGGCTTGAGAGAAGCCCAGTTTATTCATGGAGAGAAGTAGCTCAGTTCCTAATTGGGAAGAGTGTGTATATTGAGCATATGATAAAGCTTAGGCACAGAGGACAGTTAAATTACGGGGATGATAAGGGTTAGAGGGCGTCATCAGGTGTAATTAGGATCAGGGGTGTAACAATACCTCCACATATGTGGGAGGGGATGCGAGAGCTGCGTGGGCGTAGTCAAGTGGAAACGAAAGCAGAGTAGCGGCATCCATCACCTACATCCAGCGGAGTGACACATCCTCCCTTTTCTCTTCGCTGTACACTCTATTTCCCTGTGGCTCCCATCTCTGCATGTCACACTGCAACACTCTCTGGTAGAGATGTCGCGAACATCAATTTTTTGGTTCGCAAACAGCGAACGTAAACTTCTGGAAATGTTCGTGAATATGCGAACCGCCATAGACTTCAATGGGCAGGCACAGTTTAAAACCTACAGGGTCTGTTTCTGGCCACAAAAGTGATGGAAAAGTTGTTTCAAGGGGTCTAACACCTGGACTGCGGCATGCTGGAGGGGGATCCATGCCAAAAGTCCCACCAAAAATTATGGACTTGACGCAGAGTCGGGTTTTAATCCCTAAAGGGCAGAAATCACATTACATTCCTACAAATAATGCACTGGAATGGTATTGTGCCTGCAACTTAATGTGGCCACAATAGCAGTTGTGTGCACCGTTATGGGTGTCAGTGGGCTGTGGAGTGTCATACACAACATAAAAAACAGGAGACTGATGTACTAGCCCTCAAAAGGGCTATTTGGGCTGCTTTCAGCCATTAGTCAGTGAGGAACAAGAACACGGGCCTAGCTAATGCTTTCCCTACCTATCTGCAGCAAGTCTGACCCTGCTCTCACTAACAGCAGCCAGCAGAGAATGTATCCAATAGGGCCTCCACAACTTATTTTTAATAGGGGGGACCAGGAGGGGGCGCTAGCTTATTGGCTGCCATGTGTCTGCTGACTGTGAAGTAAGGGGTCAAAGTTTGGCTCCATGATAATGTATAGGAGCGTGTTGAACATGCCAAATGTTCGCAGTTCGCCGAGATCTCGAACAGTGGAAATTCGCTGGGAACTGTCCGCCAGCGAACAGTTCGGACCATCTCTACTCCCTTGATCACCCACGTTCCCCCCTCCCCCTGCACAACTGAGAAAGTAAGTTTGGGGCGGGGGCTGTTTGATCACAAAAATGGATTGGATTACACATTATTGCTCTTCTCTAGTGTGCCCCCATATCCATGCCAAGTGTGGCACACATACAGTATAACCCAGAATTGATTCTCTGAGCATTATAAAGTGTATGTGGCATAGAGTTCCTAAGAATTGTTATGTTAGCAACAGTCAGGAGTGAGGTTACAGGTAATCTCCCCTTCCAGCTTTGTTCATTCCCCAATACAATCTACGTAGCATGGTGCTGGATAGTTTCTGTTTTCATAAAATGTTATGGAAAACTACAATTTCACTTTTTTTAACAGAAAGCTTTAAGGAGCCTACAATCAATAATGCAAATATATTTTGGTATTGATTTTGCACCTGTAACGTGATAGGGGAAGAAAGCAGAGCTCCTTACTTTACATACAACAAAAGTAAGCCTTGTCTGCAGTGCTTTATCTGCAGAACTGAGCAGAGTTCTCTGTGCAAATTCCCAATTTCCTGCAAATGGTAATGTACAGATAAATCAAGAACTCAAAGGGCTGGTTCACACTGTGACCATTCTGCAGCGCTTTGCTGATCGCCAGCGATCAGCAAAGCGCCAATACTAATGTATCCCTATGGATACATTCACACTACAGCGGTTGCGATTTCCATTAATCACAAAAGCGCTGCATGCAACATTTCGGGGGCGATTGTCCTGTGACTCTCGTTCTATTGAATGTGAATCACAATTGCAAATCACAGCAAATCGCGAAATTTTGGCTGCCGAGTCGCGATTGCGGTAAAGTGCCCAATGTGAACCAGCCCAAACTGCTGACCAGTTAACCATCAGCTGTGGTTGCTGACCCCTATTCTTTCAAGAGTGGTATGTTCCTGCATTCACAGACTTTCTGTCACATCTGTCACATCTTCCTGTACAGATATACTGGGCAGTGCATCATCAGACTATCACCATACATCCCAACTTTTGAAACCAGCGAAGGACACTAAGCCACTCTCCTTCCACACCTTTAGCCAAGCCCCAAATTTACATATGGTGCACGCCCTCCCCCATACAGCAATTCCTGGCATCTAGTGATCCCCCCTTCCCTCCACCATACAGTGATCTGGTGTTTAGTGTGCCCCCCTTGCCCATATAGTGAACCCTGGTATCTAATGTGCCCCCTCCCTCCCCAGATAGTAAACCCTGGTGTCTAGTGGTGCCCTCTTTCCTCTCCCCTATGTTAGGGTGACCATATTTTGATTTCCAAAAAAGAGGACGATCACAACAGCATGTGAGCGGCAGCACATTGGCAGCACATTTCCCCACAAATGCAATCTTATTGGCAGCAGATTTCCCCACAAATACAATCTTATTGGCAGCAGATTTCCCCACAAAATGCAATATTATTGGCAGCAGATTTCCCCACAAATGCAATCTTATTGGCAGCACATTTCCCCACAAATGCAATCTTATTGGCAGCAGATTTCCCCACAAATGCAATGAGATTGTCAGCAGATTTCCCCACAAATGCAATGAGATTGTCAGCAGATTTCCCCACAAATGCAATCTTATTGGCAGCACATTTCCCCACAAATGCAATCTTATTGGCAGCACAATTCCCCACAAATGCAATCTTATTGGCAGCACATTTCCCCACAAATGCAATGTTATTGGCAGCTCATTTTCCCACCAATGCAATGAGATTGGCAGCACATTTCCCCACAAATGCAATCTTATTGGCAACACATTTCCCCACAAATGCAATCTTATTGGCAGCAGATTTCCCCACAAATGCAATGAGATTGGCAGCACATTTCCCCACAAAATGCTCTTTCCCCCATGCTGCGTATGGCTGCCTAAATATACCTCCCTCATTCTCCCCTGCAGTGCAGCTGCCACCGCTAACACACCTCAGATCAGCGGTGAGCAGGAGATAGGAGTCAGCCACACCAGCCGCGCGCCGGTGAATTCAAATGCAGGAAGTGACATCATCGGTCACGTCCAGCATTTAAAGTCCACCGTGTGGCTGCTATGCGACGGTCTGGCTGGTTCCCATCTCCTGCTCACCGCTAATCTGATGTGTGTTAGCAGTGATGAAGAGCCGTTTGGGAGCTGAACGAGCCGGCTCTTTGGGAACCAAGCGGCCGAGCCAGAGGAGTAGACTGAGACTCAGTCTAGTGATGGGAATTCCGGCTCTTTAGAAAGCATCGGCTCCTTTGGCTTGGCCGCTCGGCTCCCTTTAAAGAGCCGGCTCGTTCGGCTCCCAAACGGCTCTTCGCTACCCGGACATTTCTAAAACCCGCCAGGACGCCCCGGACAGGTCGGAAAAAGTGGACCTGTCCGGGCAAAAGAGGATGCCTGGTCACCCTACCCTATATAGTAAACCCTTGTGTGTAGTGGCTCCTCCCCCTCTCCCTCCCCTGTGCAGTAATACTGTTAACAGACAGACACCAATGGAGCCCACAGATTACAGGGGACTGGAAAAAGCACCAGGCATGTATAAATCCTTTTTATTGTAATATCTCAGCTTTATTTTAACCTAAAATAGATCCTAGTGGGGAGGGTAGATAAGCAAAAACTTGGATGCCAGTAGGGGAGGAGTTTAGGTAATCAAAACTTGTTTTTGATAGCAGGACATACTAGACAGTGCATAATCATACTGCTACATCTCCCTCTGTGCAGATAGGCTGGGCAGTGCATAATCATACTGCTACATCTCCCTCTGTGCAGATACGCTGGGCAGTGCATAATCATACTGCTACCTCTCCTTCTGTGCAGATAGGCTGGGCAGTGCATAATCATACTGCTACCTCTATCTCTGTGCAGATGGGCTGAGCTGTACACGATCATACTGCTAACTCTCCCTCTGTGCAGATAGGCTGAGCTGTACACAATCATACTGCTACCTCTCCCTCTGTGCAGATAGGCTGAGCTGTACTGATCATACTGCTACCTCTCCCTCTGTGCAGATAGGCTGAGCTGTACCGATCATACTGCTACCTCTCCCTCTGTGCAGATAGGCTGAGCTGTACCGATCATACTGCTACCTCTCCCTCTGTGCAGATAGGCTGAGATGTACACAATTATACTGCTACCTCTATCTCTGCGCAGATAGGCTGAGCTGTACACAATTATACTGCTACCTCTCCTTCTGTGCAGATAGGCTGAGCTGTACACAATCATACTGCTACCTCTCCCTCTGTGCAGATAGGCTGAGATGTACACAATTATACTGCTACCTCTCCCTCTGTGCAGATAGGCTGGGCTGTACACAATTATACTGCTACCTCTCCCTCTGTGCAGATAGTTTGAGCTGTACACAATCATACTGCTACCTCTCCCTCTGTGCAGATAGGCTGAGCTATACACAATCATTCTGCTGCGTACGTTAAAAAAGAGGATCGGGAAAAAATGGCGCAGGGTTTTCAACGATAAGCATGAATAACGTTTAAAAAATTGTGCTATATTTCGTTTAAAAATAATGTTTTATAAAGTTAGAAATCATTAAATAATGTGTATGAAATGGGCAATTGTAAAAACATTAATCTTCCCTGTTTAAAAAGTGAAATGTATAATAACGTTTTATAAAAGATTAATAAGAATTTTACTAAAACTATACCTAACCCTACTCTCACACAGAACCCTCCCTGTACCTGCCCCTAACCCCTAGACCCCCCTGGTGGTGCCTAAACCTAAGACCCCCCTGGTGGTGCCTAACCCTAAGACCCCCCTAGTGGTGCCTAACCCTAAGACCCCCCTGGTGGTGCCTAAACCTAAGACCCCTCAGGTAGAGCCTAACCCTAAGACCCCCCTGGTGGTGCCTAAACCTAAGATCCCCCTGTGATAAGCATTAATACGTTTTTAAAAAATATTGTGCTGTTTTTCGTTTAAAAATTATGTTTTAAAAAAATATTGTACTATTATAAATCATTAAATAATGTGTAATCATGAGAAGCAGTTAAAAAACATTAAAAGTCTCCGGGCGCTGCTTGTAAAACGTTATTTTTCTCCGGCGCCCTTTTTTCCTGTTGGGCGCCCATTAAACGATATTTATTATGGGAGTGAATGGCGGCGCCCTTTTTGTCCATCTGCCTCATGCGCCCAAATTTCCTGCCTCCCATTCTGCTACCTCTCCCTCTGTGCAGATAGGCTGAGCTGTACACAATCATACTGCTACCTCTCCCTCTGTGCAGATAGGCTGAGCTTTATACAATCATACTGCTACCTCTCCCTCTGCAGGGACGGATCTAGACAAAGTTGCGCCTGGGGCAAGGTCAGGTTTTGACGCCTAAAGGTCAGGTTTTGGAGCCTAAACTGCCATTCCCCATCCAGTTTTGGCGCCTTAAGGTCAAGTTTTGGCACCTAAACTGCCATTCCCCATCCAAATTTTGCCGCCTTTTTAAGAATTCAACAAACTGCGCCTGGAGCAAGAGACCCGTCTGCTCCCCCCTAGATCCGCCCCTGTCCCTCTGTGCAGATAGGCTGAGCTGTACACAATCATTCTGCTACCTGTAGCTTTGTGCAGATAGGCTGAGCTGTACACAATCATTCTGCTACCTGTATCTCTGTGCAGATAGGCTGAGGTGTACACAATCATACTGCTGCTACCTCTCCCTCTGTGCAGATAGGCTGAGCTGTATACAATCATACTGCTACCTCTCCCTCTGTGCAGATAGGCTGAGCTGTACACAATCATTCTGCTACCTGTAGCTCTGTGCAGATAGGCTGAGCTGTACACAATCATTCTGCTACCTGTATCTCTGTGCAGATAGGCTGAGCTGTACACAATCATTCTGCTACCTGTAGCTCTGTGCAGATAGGCTGAGCTGTACACAATCATTCTGCTACCTCTCCCTCTGTGCAGATAGGCTGAGCTGTACACAATCATTCTGCTACCTATATCTCTGTGCAGATAGGCTGAGCTGTACACAATCATTCTGCTACCTGTAGCTCTGTGCAGATAGGCTGAGCTGTACACAATCATTCTGCTACCTCTCCCTCTGTGCAGATAGGCTGAGCTGTACACAATCATTCTGCTACCTGTAGCTATGTGCAGATAGGCTGAGCTGTACACAATCATACTGCTACCTCTCCCTCTGTGCAGATAGGCTTAGCTGTACACAATCATTCTGCTACCTCTCCCTCTGTGCAGATAGGCTGAGCTGTACACAATCATTCTGCTACCTGTAGCTCTGTGCAGATAGGCTGAGCTGTACACAATCATTCTGCTACCTCTCCCTCTGTGCAGATAGGCTGAGCTGTACACAATCATTCTGCTACCTGTAGCTCTGTGCAGATAGGCTGAGCTGTACACAATCATACTGCTACCTCTCCCTCTGTGCAGATAGGCTGAGCTGTACACAATCATTCTGCTACCTCTCCCTCTGTGCAGATAGGCTGAGCTGTACACAATCATTCTGCTACCTGTAGCTCTGTGCAGATAGGCTGAGCTGTACACAATCATTCTGCTACCTGTATCTCTGTGCAGATAGGCTGAGCTGTACACAATCATTCTGCTACCTGTAGCTCTGTGCAGATAAGCTGAGCTGTACACAATCATTCTGCTACCTCTCCCTCTGTGCAGATAGGCTGAGCTGTACACAATCATTCTGCTACCTGTAGCTCTGTGCAGATAGGCTGAGCTGTACACAATCATACTGCTACCTCTCCCTCTGTGCAGATAGGCTGAGCTGTACACAATCATTCTGCTACCTGTAGCTCTGTGCAGATAGGCTGAGCTATACGCAATCATTCTGCTACCTCTCCCTCTGTGCAGATAGGCTGAGCTGTACACAATCATTCTGCTACCTGTATCTCTGTGCAGATAGGCTGAGCTGTACACAATCATTCTGCTACCTGTATCTCTGTGCAGATAGGCTGAGGTGCAGATAGGCTGAGTATACTGCTGCTACCTCTCCCTCTGTGCAGATAGGCTGGGCTGTATACAATCACACTGCTACCTCTCCCTCTGTGCAAACTTTTTATTCTAAAAACGTAATTCAAATTGCACTTGCAAGAAGTACATGAATATGAGCATGTCACACTGCCAATATGTAGGCTCAAGTTTTCCCTCAGAGTACCAGCATCTAAACGATTCCCCTATCACTCCACTGTGGCCAGCAGTGTAGCTAGAGGTAGTCCATGGATACTGAGCCTTGGAGTAGGAATCTCCTGGTAGTTCAATGTGCCCCCTGCGTCATTACGCGTTTCGACGGGGCTCCGCCTTCATCAGATCGATCATACCGCTACCTCTCCCTCTGTGCAGATAGGCTGGGCAGTGCACAATCAGGCAGTGCACAATCAGGCTGGACAGTGCACATCACCACTCCCTCCCTGAAGGCATGCTGTACTGTGCACAATCATATTGATGCATCTCCTTCTGTGGAGATAGACTTGGCAGTTCATAATCATATTGCTACTTCTCCCTCTGTGCAGACATGAACCCAGAAAAGTTGCCTATAGACAAAAATACATGAATAACGGAATACAATTGCAAACAAAATTATTTATTATGGACGTGTCCATAAAAAAAAGATAAAAACATAAAAAAAATCAAATATCACCATATATGTACCATGTAAGGTAAGTAAAGGCTTTCAGCTTATAATAGCTATATGAGCCCAAAAAGCTGAAATAAATTATAATGAATACATTTGAAACAATAATTGGATAAGAGCTGGTATGTACAAAATGATGCTTGCAAGAAAGTATACATACATGACTGCCTGTACATATGATTTTACCTACATTGTTTTTTGCTCTATTTGTTTTGTGGCAATGCACAGTTATTTCAGTTAAGCTCTGAATTGTCTCATGGAAAAGGGAGGCGGATACAGGGCCCCATACTGGGCAAACCTAATGACCCCCCCTCCGCCCCCCCCCCCCCCACACACACTCCCCCGCTGTACCGCACACTATACTGAGCTGAAAAGCGGATAGAGGAAGAGGACTGGGAGGACACAGAGGAGCCTACAAACCTAAGTGGGCTGTAAGAAGCCCGAGGTAAGGGAACTGGCATAAAGAGGGGGTCAGGGCCAGGCCAGAGAACTGGCATTATGAGGGGGTCAGGGCCAAGCCAGAGAACTTTACCACACCAGCCAGAATGGGGCCCCACTGCACGCATTCGCCAGCTGAACCAGCGAGCAAAGGGAAGCCATTCCACGGATATATGAATACACAGCAGCTGGAGCCCATGTGTGTTGCACTGCTCATTGAGAGACCCAGACTCACTCGGGCCCCATACTCTAGTACCTGCTGTGATGCCCTGAAGGCAGTCCTTGTGCAGGTCTTGTGCAGTTTGAGAACATATACAGTCATCATCAGTCCTAGTTTTGAACAATCCTGATTATACTCATAACCAGACTGAAAGCAACACCCAGAAGAAGGGTGGGAATAAACTAAAATAAACTGAAAAAGCACAAACAGACATTTCAAGTTGACCCCAGCTGGCTGCAACAAGCTCTGTCTTAAATTGTCATTAAAATAACAATATAGCATTGTTAATAGCAGGATGTGCATTGCAGATAAACCAGCCAACCACATCTGGAATGAAAGCCCGCCCTGCTGTCACAGGAAAGCCACAGATACCACTGATGCCCACACATTAACCCAGTCACCTCAATCACTGCCTGCTGGCATTCCTATAATCCAATATTTAGCGGTGACCCCAGACAAGCGAATCTGCCCGTCTTTACTGGAGTTTTATAAATAGACCTTATAGGAGATAAGAATGCATTCCTTATATTAATTATGAATTGACCAGGATGAATTTGCAATCAAGGAGGACGGAAAGAAATGGATACCTGAGTATAGCTTACTTCTGATAATACTGCAGCAGTTTTCTGCTCAATAATTGCCCACAGTACAACCTTCCCTGAACTATAGAGAAAGGATCTACATTGACTAACCCTAGTTAGCATATCTCCATCTACACATCTTGCCAGTGAAATTAGCTGTCAACGGGACAGCTTGTGGTTGGGAAGATCCCCTTCATAAGGAAACAATGACACGTTTACTATATTTATCACTGGCATTGTGGTTCCTTTGCACTTTGAAGCTAGACAAATGCCTGGATATTGAGGTGCGTCCTCATTATCTGCTAACAAAGGCGCATGCTACTTTATCTTCCCCCCCCCCCACCCCTACCCCCAAACTGACATTTGTTGGTATTATTTGATCCATTCATCCTAGATATTTCTTATTGTTAACCAATCCTAAATTTCGTTCTCTATATGTAAGGCTTCTTATTTCTAATAATGGATTCTGGAGTATTGGACAACATGAATATATTTACAATTGTGTCATCTCGGCCCTTTAGAGAAGAAAGCACATAGCCCACAAAAATTGTCAATTACTGTAGGTGCCAATGATCAAAGGGAATAAGAGGGAGGCATCTCAAGCCAGAGATCTGACAGACTAATCAGATACTCCCATATCAATGAGCCAGTGTGCTTTATTTTAGCAACAGGGACATTTTCATCCCCTGCCTTGCCATAACTAGAACTGCTTGTTGGACAAGCAACACAAAGGGAGATCTCAGTGTGAAGACAGAATTAGCAATGAAAATATTTTCTATTTTTTTATATTGCTTTCTTGGTGGATCTGGGTAAGTTAAATTACATGTCAGCTTCTTACATTGCTCAGAGGCTAAAGTGGCAATCATACACATCATTATTTTAGTCTCCTAACCTTATGTCTTAGAGGCTGTCTCTACATTGCATTTTAAATTTGTATTGGTGATACCCAATCCCCGCATTGATACAGCTATAGGCATTTATCTCTTGAAATGATGATGGCCAAGTAGCCTGAAACAACTGTTTGTAAAACGACACCTAAAGCAAAGCTGAACTGAAAAATAAAAGTCAAAATAAGCATACACATGTCATACTTACCTCCTGTGTAGTCTACTCATCAATCTCTTTCTCCTTTCTCCCATCTTGTTCGTCCACTGTGATCAATAGAATTCTCTGTTAGTGATGACTCCATAAAAGCTTTCTGGATGGGTCAGCACACCATTGAACTGTAATATCGCCCACTTGAGCCATATCGAAACATGGAACCTTACCTTGCACCGTGGCATCAGGAGAGAAAGCAGAATTGGTCCACAACCTAAAGTCAAATGTCCCCTTTATTTCATCCTCAATAAATAGACAGCAGTTGCATAGTGTATGGCCTGACAGCCTGTTTCGCAGAAAGATCTGCTTCATCAGAGGCAAAAAATATAAGATACCTGGCCTGACTAAATGAGGGTAAATGGTGTGTGAGTTGTGCCTCCAGATACACAGATTTAATGTGGCTTCAAGAGAGAAAGCAGAATCTGGACACCAGCTTAAAGTACCCCTGACCTCAGATTGAAATAACATACTTCTAATGTTTTTTTATTAGCCACACAGCACTTTCCTCCATCTTTAGCGCCCCCCTCCCCTGTCCTCGTTCTGCTCAGCCGAAATCTTTGACTGGAGCAGAACATCGAGGACGGGCGGGAGGAAATGTCAGTACTTCCTCCCCTCTGCTCGTCATCAGAAACACCCCCTCCACTCACCGCTATTAGTTCCTATCTGCACAGTGCACTGCGGAGCTGCGCTGTGTGCAGTACTGAGGTAATTTAGCTCAGAATGATAGTGTACTAATACAGCTATTGGTACACTATCGTACTGTTCTAAATTACCTCAGTACCGCACACAGCGCAGCGCAGCAGCGCACTATGCAGATAGGAACTGATAGCAGCGAGTGGAGGGGGCGTTCCTGATGATGGGCAGAGGAGAGGAAGTATTGACACTTCCTCCCCGCCCATCCTCAAGCTCTGCATCACGGATGAGCAGAGCGGCGGACAGGGGGGCTCTAAATGGGGAGGATTGTGCTGTGACTCTTGTGTCACAGCATATACCAACAAAGGAAGATTTTATCAACAAAACCGCACCACATAAATAATAGAAATATATCAATAAGCTTTATTGTCATAAATTGTTACAAAGGATATAAAATCAATTATAACCAAAAGTCCAGGGTATACACAATATATCAAATAGAGATACAAATATCAAAAAAAGTCCCAATCAATTCCTCCCGCAGCAAATACACCTGTTACCAGGGCTGATCATGGCTGAATAGCAGACCCCGGGAGGACAGCAAGGGACTTGTGCTGCAAGAAGAAGCCGCAGGTAAGTATCAATTCTTTAGATTTGTTCAGCACTGGAACACTTTAAAGACACAACTCCGACACCACCTTGGAAGAATCGCCGACTGGCGCGAAACGGCCGCCAGTCTTTTGTGCTCTCACCAACTGGCAGAACTCATCTCCGGATCCCTGGTATGTTACTTGTACGCATCTATCAATACACATGTTTTAAACAGATGTGACATGATGACCACTTTGGACACAACAAATAAAACCTAAAATAGCAGCAATGCCAGTTGCTCTCTTTCTCCCATTGAAGATATAATGGCTTTCGGTCTCTTCCTGCATTCCCCTCCATTTTCTTCTTTCTGTATGTAAATCATGGACTCCATGGCTCTTTTTTCTTAAGGTGCCCATGCACTAATCGCTAGATGCCCCAACATGGCTGCCCAATTGAAATCTAGGTAAAATCGATCAAAATTGATTGATCTGTCCAGATAGAAGATCTTGCTTGGAAGGAGGTTATAGTACTGTGGTATGTAATTGCCTAGTGCTCCAGAGCTAGCTGATGGGCTCCCCCAATCTCCCCCCAATTAAGAGGGCTCCACGGGGCCCCTGCAGTATAAATGCAGTAGAGCGCAATCACTACTCTGTCTGACCGGCACGCTCTCTTCATCCTGTGTCCTTCTATCTTCATCTCCCTGATGCCTCTTCTCTGTAATCTGGTAGCACATGAGTATATACTGTACATGCCGCCAGGTCACAGAGAAGATGCATTGGGGAGATGAAGACAGAAGGACACAGGAGGGAGTGTGCGGCCAGACATGTGAGTGGTGCATGCGTTCAGATGCAGGGGCCCTGGGGATCTCTATTTAGTGGAGGGAGGCCGGGTGGGGGGGGGGGTGGAGGGGGGTGGCAGCTGGCTCTGGGTACCCTTGAGGAACAAAGGGGGATTGGCAGTGGCCACTTTCTTATAGATTTTCTAATAGATTTTTACCTGAAACCAATTAAGAATCTATTAGCAGCGTTTTGCGGACATAGATCTCTCTACTATCAGAGCGGGATCTATCTTTTGTCCAAATTGGGTGGCCAACGATTAATGTATGGATATCTTTTCAGATGTTTTCATGCGTTGACATTTAAATACTTTTAAAGCCCCTAGCATGTAAACGAATGCTCCAAATACATTTTTTATTTCATTTTTTAACTACTTGACAGTACTTTGTCATTTGTTAGGTGCTGCTGACAAGTTATGTTGCTGGTAAGATAAAAATAATCTCCTGGGAGAAAACTCAGGAGAAAAGCTGATTTATTTTAGGGGCCCATGTCTCTTTTTGTACTGCGATTAGTTCACTTGGAGCCTTTTTTACTATAGACTATTATTTGATACGAAAACTGGTGGATTGCACACCATTCACCATTCACTTTTGCCAATCACGAAGGAACTGTGATTAAGAATAAAATCATGGTGCCCCTTTCCAATTGATGCAGCTTGTACACTGAAGAGGAACGAAAAGAGGATCTGTCTTGTCCCGGTAATGTTTAATGTATAATGCTCCACTGCTGCTTTGCATTACATACAGGAGCTTTACAGGGGCCAGGGCCAGATTTCTGGAAAGACCACCAAGGCCCGGGCATTATGCGGCAGATGGCCAAGGGGAGGCTGGACATGGAAGAAGGATTGCTGAATATGGACGAAGAGGCTTGACATGGAATACAGAGGTTGCAAATAAGGTGCAACACATGTAGATAGGGAGCTGCTGCCCAATGGGCCTGTATAGAACTGAAGGAGGCTGCAGTACATTAACCTTCTGGGGACCGCTTGCCTAACACCCCTTAAAGTGAACCAGAGACGAAGCACCCTCACGTATTTCACATATATATCAGTGGGAACATTAGAGAAAACGCCTACCCTGCTTTCTGTTTCATCCTTCACTGCTCAGCCTGCCTGTTATCAGCCCTGATAAAATCCTCGACTGAGCATTTAGTCTGGCTTTGCTCAGGAATCATTATAGCTGAGTGTGTCTTCTCTGGTGTTTTTTCAAGCCCAAGTCTTCCCCCTTCTGGCTCTGCTGTAATGACTCAGCTATAATGATTCCTGAGCAAAGCCAGACTGAATGCTCAGTCAGGGATTTTATCAGGGCTGATAACAAGCAGGCTGAAAAGGGAAGGATGAAACAGAAAGCACGGTAGGTGTTTTCTCTAATGTTCCCACTGATATTTATGGTAAAATACATGAGGGTGCTTCATCTCTGGTTCACTTTAAGGACCAGGCCATTTTACATGCAGGGGGGGTGTTTTGAGGTCAGGCAGCCGGATCCCCACTATAGATAGCTAGGCATGGTGTCACCTGTATTGCCAGATGTCCCCTGTATTGCCAGTAGCCTTTACTCACCTCCCAAGCTCCAGCAATGAGCAGCTCTAGCCCCCTCTGCTCTGGCCGGCACCCCCACTCGCACTGCCGTTAAGTTCCGAGTCGCGGCTTAAGGCAGAGCGAGCGGGGATGCTGGCCAGAGCGGAGGGGAGTGACGATCGCCGGGAGAACGTCAGGAAGGTGAGTGGATCCTCTTCTTCCCTTCCTATCCGCTACTGCTCTAATAGTGATCACTACGATGGGCCAGGGTAGCGATCACGTGATCAGGAGCCAATCGTGATGGCTCCTGATCACTGAGGGGAGATGTCAGCTGCCATAGGACAAAGTTATACAAGGCAAACAGAGTACAATATACATGATCATGCCATTTTGGGCTGGTTAGGTAGGCCCAGTAATACAAGTACAAGGTGGTCATAGGAAAGGAGCAAATAATCATGTAGAATACACTAGGGAAGGGAGGACCCTGCCAAAGGCTTACAATCTAAGACCTTACTTATATAACATACCCACAGGGCTGGGCCAAGGCAGAGGGGAGAGAGGCTCCAGCCTCAGGGCGCAGTGTAGGAGGGGGCGCACAACTCACTCAGCTATCATTCCCCGATTGTGTTTGAAGCAGAGAGAAATAAGAAAAGGTGATACATGGCAGTGATTGCAAACAAGATAACTAGAGATTAAGATGTGTGTGGGGCGGGGGTCCTGGGGAGCATCTTAGTGTAATAGCAATCAGTATGTGATGGCTGGGATGAGAGGGATGGAAGGGCGCACTTTGGTGTCTCAACCTTGGGTGCTGGAGGACCTTATCCCAGCTCTACATACCCATACCCATATCACACAAGGGGCCTGACTCACTAACCGGTGCTAACCTAGTTGGCACGCCTAAAGGCTTTGGGCGTGCTAATTAGGGTGCTAAGTAGTTAGCACACACCAAGCTGAATCAGATCTCGCGCAAAGTACCGCGCGCAAATGTCGGTGCACGCAAAACGTCGCATCAGGTGCGGCGAAAACGGTGCATCCGATGCGTCTATAACGGCACGTTAGGTGCGCCCTAAACGTCGCACTCATGCGATTCACGGCCGTACTTTGCGCGCGAGCGCTGATTAGCGCACGCAAAGGATTTTTGATAAGAGGCTTTTCACAAGCGTGCTAACAGTTGGCACCGCTTTGTGAATCAAGCCCATGGTATTATGTCACTGCCTATGTTTGACATTGCGATGGCATAACAAAACTTTTCTGACTTCCTAGAATGATTACCTTCAAACTTTTTCAGTTATTTAGCTCAGCTGTCCATCTGGCTGAGGTGGCAGAAGCAGTAACGTTTTTGGGTGGATAAAGGCTGATCCTGACAGCTATAGGATGTCAAAGATCATGTTTAATTTGAGGTTTAAATCATATAGAAATAAAGTCAGGGCACCCTTTACCGCCTATTGAATAATAGTTTTGTGTTTCTATGGAAATATAATCTTGTTAAATCATGTGCCCATAGATCAAACTCATTCACCTTTGGGAAATGTCAGTGGTAATATGGAATTGGCTTGAAATTAATTTCCACCCTGACCTCAGAAATGACGGATGTTTGTATTCAATCTCAATACCTGGTTTTCTTACAGGCTCAAGTGACCCATATCGTGTTCACCATAGCGGTTCAGTATTTGAACAGTAGGTGGACTGTAATAAAGAATTTCTTGAAATAGTATACCTTCTATAAATGTGGATGCAATTAAAGGTGGCTATATCCTGTGTACATAAAATGATCCGTTTTTAAAAGATTTAACCGTTTTGATGGAGTGTGTCTGAAATCTCCTACTGCAGTCAAAAATGATTTGAAACTTCCAAATGATTTTGAAAGTCTGATAACATTTTAATTACAGTAAATATGATGCAAATTGAATCACTTGGTACTGCAAGGCAGAGTAGACTAGGAAATTAGTTTAAAGTCCCAAAAAATCACCAATCAGCACAGGGACTACTTTGCACCATTTAAAATCTGTGACCCTGAAAAGCAGTAACATTTAAATCAATGTGTATGCCAACATAAAGATGTACACAGTGATGCTCGGATACACCCAATCATGAATTTGAGTAAATCCGGCCATGGCAGAATCGAAATACGGATACGCCGTGATCGTGATCCGCTGCAGAATGAGCGCAGCAGGAAGCGCTGTATACAGCAACTCACCTCCCTGCATTCCAATTGCCGATGACTTGCCGCTGGTCTCCTCTGCATAGCCATGTATAAACAGGAAGTAGAGTGTGTATACACAGCTATGCAGAGGTGGACACCAGCTGCAAGTGATCGTCGATTGGAACGCAGGGAGGTGTGTTGCTGTATACAGTGCTTCCTGCTGCACTAACTCTGCAGTGAAGGGGGGAGCACAGAGGGCGGCCTGGTAGAGGAAGGTCCGCCCTCCCACAGCTGTGGCTTCCCCTCCATCATATCGCGCCCCCCCCCCCTCTCCCTCAGCGTGCAGGACGGCTGCACGGCCCTAGAAACGGGCCTGCTCCTGATCACAACATGCATTAGGAGAATAGGAGACAAGAAATAGCATGGACTCTGCAAATGAAGCAGCACTCTCCCTCATTCTCTGTGCTACTCTTTACAAGAGGGAGGAGAGAGGAGGAGCACACAAGAAGTTGATTTAGCCCCCCCCCCTGATCGCAAGGGTCACGGGGACTATTGTTACGCCATTAGTCTATATACTTAAAGGAGTCATCAGGGCAAATCTAGTAAAATGAGTGGTACTTACCGGGGGCTTCCTCCAGCCCCAAGCTCCCAGGACCTCCCTTGCTGCAGCTCTGCCCGCAGCCGTTCGCCGGAGCTTCGACCCGGTCCCCGGCGATGACGTCAGAGTGACCTGGAGGTTGCTCTGTACTGTGCCTGCGCAATTGGCGCTGTCAATCACCGCCACGTGGGCCAGAGCGGACTACGCAGGCGCAGAAATACTGCCCCTCTGTCCCCTTTTGCCTCCTTCTGCCCCCCTGTTGCTCCTTCTGTCTCCTTTTGTGCCTCCTTCTGTTTCTTTGTACCACCTTCAGTCGCCCTTCAATCGCCCTGTTCTACCCACCCCCCGGAGATGGATTAAGGTGAAATAGTGCCCAGCCATCTAGTTTGATAGCCACCTAACTATTGTGACAAGATTGGTTGGGGGCTAGAGTAAACCAGGCCCCTATGCTCTTTCCAGGCCCCAGGCACCTGCCTAAGTTGCCTTTTGGATGATCAGGCTCTGTGTCCGTTCCTCTGTGCCTTCCTCTGTCCAACTGTGCTTACTTCTGTCCCCCTTTGTGCCGCCTTCTATCTACCTTTGTGCCTCTCTCTGTCCCCTTGTCCCACTATCTGTCCCCGTCCCTTTCCTGCACTCCCCCAGTCCAGTATGTAAAGGGAGAGTATAGCGCAGCAGAAGCTGTGTTCTAACCTCCCCTCTGGAGTCCAGTGCTGTGCCTGTATGACCATCCTGTCTGTTTTCTGCTCTCTCTAGTGCTGGCACTAATGTTGCTTGGAAAGACCCGGTTTCGAATTTGAGTGCTTTTCAATCCAACTTAATGCGCTTCTGATTTGACCGTAATCAAAATTACGGATAGAATCGCAGTTCCGATTCAAATTTGCGGTACAATGACAAATAAAGTATTAACATGTATATAAATGTATTTATTTTTATTATTTTATGTATGTTCAGAGTGTGGAAAATATAAAAAAAAAATGATATGGGGTCCCCCCTCCTGAGCCTCTTTAACCCCTTGTCCCCTATGCAGGCTGAGATAACCAGAATGTGGAGCTCCATCCATGTGGGGCTTTGAACCCAGAGCTATACCAGTCCGCATGTTCCTTGCTATGGGGGGCTCTGGAGGGGAGGGGCGGCCAAGTCTCCCCCTCCCCCCAGAGCCCTTGTCCAAACCATGGACAAGGGGCTCTTCCCCACCTCCGGTGCCCCAGGAGGATATGGGGGCCAATGACGCTCGGGGGGTTTCACGGTGACATCTGGGAGTCCCCCTTGAGAAGGGGACCCCAAGATACCAGCCCCCTCCCCAGGAGAAGTGAGTATAGGGGTACATAGCACCACTTACCAATTTCCAAAAAGGGTTACATTTAATAAAAATGCAACAATGAATAAAGTCCTTTATTAATCTTAAATAACCATGAATACTTACCTTTAAAAAAAAGTTCCTATGCCAGTATCCTCGGAAATGATCCAATGGCAATATCCTCTATCTTGCGACCTTGATTGAAGATCTCCGCCGGTCCATGCACCTACCAATACACTCCTCGAAGGCTGCACAACTCTACCTACAGCTAGAACAAAAAAGCATCTTTAAATTTTGGCTCCAAGTCTCCCCATTGGTCTAATAACAGACCAATGAGAATCCTCCTGATTCCCATTGGTCTGTTATTAGACCAATGGAGAGCCTTGAAACCAAAAGTTAAAGATGCTTTTTGGCACTAAGGCTTTGCTCTGTCCTCCTGCGTGGCTCCCACTCTCCTCCCGCCCACTGCACCTATAGCGCCCACCCATGCCGTCACCCTGGAGCACCTACAGTACCCTTATTTGGTGTTTCTAGCATGTTTGGGGGGGCTTTGCTTTTAACCGCTTAAATTGGTGGCCATTAAACATTTCCCACACTCAGCTCAAGAACAGTTGTGTTTGTATACCCCTAATCACGGATTCAAGTAAATCCAATCACGGCTGCATCGAAATCCGGATTCAGCATGATCGTGATCCGGACTTGATGCCCAATTCCCAATTCAACTCGGATTTTAACCGTGATTAAAAGTGATATCCGTTATCATTGCCATGATCACGATTTAACTTTAACGGTTAACAGCAAAGCCCCCTTACATGCTAGAGACACCAAATTTGCCAGATCTGTTAAGAACAACAGTGGGAACAAGAAGAAAAAAATTTTTTTTCAAAAAGGCCTTATAGTTTTTGAGAAAATCGATTTTAAAATTTCAAAGGAAAAAAGTATTTGTAATTAAAACCCCGGCTTTGCTTTTCACCGCTAATGATATATTTAACGGCAGTCGTAATTACATCTCGTAAGCTGGAAATACAGGTAGAATGCGGATGCAATTACAGATGCATTCGGAAATCGCCATCCATAATCGCAGCAGATCATAGATGACGATACAGATGCCGTAGTTGCTCAAATCAGCCCATAATTATGGGATCGCCATTATTACGAGGTTGGGATGAGCACCACTAGCTGGCACCTCACTCTCCTCATGTAGGGTGTAATCACGCTACATGTGGTAAGAGATGCTGGGCACTAGACCGAGCGGTGAGTGGACAGGTGGAAGCACAGCACTGGACGCCAGTGGAGAGGTGAGAGCACAGCTTCTGCTGCATTTACACACTAAGCGGGGGTAGTGCATGAAGGGGGTGCACAACGAAAAGAGTCAGGATCGGCTGGTTGTTTGAATCTCAGCGACTCACCGTATCATGCATCCACCCTATATGGCACATAGTTTATATTCTCTAGTGTGTGGGTGTGGGACTTTTTGCCTGGTGTGATAAAAGGCTAGAAATGCCTCTTCAGCCAAGGGAGTACTGTACTCCCAGTAGTAACCCTACTGTTGGATTTTAATGCATGAAATCAGCCTTAAAGTAAATCTGTACTGAAGAAAACATTTTAAAAAGATACCTCTGTAGAAAAAAAACTTATCATGGTTCCCTCTGAACATAGCAGATACAAGCTTGTTGGATATGTTATCGTGGGCCGTGCTCCAGCCAGTGTACTCGCATGGGTGTACTGCACACCTGTGAGTATGAGCCATGCCTGTGAAGTGGCAACAAGCCACTCAGCTGTGCTACTGAGCAGGTGCAGGCAGTACTCATACTTGCACAGTACAGTCAGCCACATTCATACACAGATGGGAGCGCGGACATGGAAAAGAATAGGGTCATCACCAGAAGCAATGGGGTCAAGGAGCACAAGGGAATCTTCTGGACACTATTTAGGTAAGCATCTGTTTTTTTTTTTTTTTAACTTTTATTTTCTTACAGTTATTTTTTTTTGTTTAAATTCAACCTGGAAGAAGACTCTACTGTTGGAGGCAACTACTGCTCTCTTGAGTCATAGGATCTCCTGACCAGTCACTGAAAACACTGAAGTGGAAGAAACAGGAGGCTTTATCTCAGAGGGCAGCATCTGATTTAAAGTGGTCTGAAAGCCAGCATTTCTACTTCTACTGCTACTGCTCTAAAAGATTCCTCACTGCTTGAAAGCTACTATCCCTGATTTATTTATTTTTAGCAGAGCATCACTGAAATGGTTAACCTTTTCGGGACCATGTGAATGAGATCCTACGCCGCACTTGTGGCTGTTCTAGCCTGATGCGGCGTAGGATCTACGCCGGCCCGCAATTTCCGCTCCCGACGCGATCGTGCGCACCCGGAGGGGGAGATTAAGCTGTCATATGACAGCCGACATCTCCCCCGAGTGATCAGCAGCCATCGCGTATGGCTACTGATCACACGATCACTACGATCGCCGTCGGATCGTAGTGATCTGTTTGACAGCTGCGGCGGCAGGGGGGGAAAGAACAGGATCCACTCACCTCCCTGCCGTTCCAGCGACGATCGGCGCCCCCCTCCGCTCTGGCCAGCATCTCCGCTTCATCTGACGTCAGCGCCGGGTCCCGGCTTGATGACGTCATCAAGCCGCGACCCGGAACTGCTCGTCAGACAGAACGGAGATGCCGGCCGGAGAAGAGGGTCCCGTGCGGCTCATCTCTGGAGCCTGGAAGGTAAGTGAAGGCTGCGGGCAGAAGGGGGAGGCACAGGCCACCATGGGGGACACCACTCTAGCCAGCCACACACGGGATCCGGCCGCCTGACCCCCCCAAACGCGCGCACCCCCTTCCCGCGCAAAATGCCTGGTCCTTAAGGGGGGGTAGGTGGCCGGTCCCGAAAAGGTTAAACAAAAGCAGTTTGTCCTGCTATTCAGCTTCAATCCGCATCCAAGCTGTAGATAACAGTATCTTTGTTTACATTCCAATCTTGTTACAATGTGTGTAAACACAGTCTAACAAGTGAAGGAGCTCTCTGTGCTTCAGACACACACACACAGTTCAAAAAAAGCTTATTAGAAGATGTTAATATATAATAAAAAGCAGTTTGAATAAAATGCAATGGCAGGTTTCAGGGCAAGATAAACTTCACTTTGGAAACGTGTAATTTGTAAACAGACAATATTACTTATGCACAAAAGCAAATATGATAACTGTATGAGTAATACAAAGTAGGAAAACACATTTTCATTGAATGTTATGTCAGAGTTTCAGACCACTTTCATAGTCATTTCCAGAATTGACAGATCACTCATCCACAAACATTTTAAAATATCCTACCACTGGCATCTACTGTAGCACATCTATAACATTCAGTAAGTATACTCTATGCAGTGCAAGCCTTTATTTTGTTGAAAGAAGTCACAAGTTTACTTTAAGTAGCCTAAATAGCTGTAGCAGATGCATTGGAAGTAAAGGTTAAGATGTGAGACTCTGGAATATATTTTATCCTTAACTTTCATTACATGCCAAATTGACATTATTAGAGAAATGCCAGTACTGAATGTTCCCACCAGGTGGAGTAGAATATCATCTTTTTGATGTCCAGCAAGATCAGTATTGTTTGTACTCAGTGAAGATGTTTTTTAGTTTTATAATACAAGAAAGGATCGATAGACATGCATGACATTCTATTCTGGGTTGGAAATCTCTTAAATCTTTATTCCCATTTGAAAAAGGCACATTACTTTTCTTATTACTAACATATCTTCTTTGATGTGATAAATAAAAGGGCTGCAGGGAGATAAGAGGGCAACATATTTAGTTGTAATGACTGCCTATTATCACTTTCACTGCTCCAGTGACCCACAATGCTTCACTTTATCAAGGAATTTAAGCAGCCTTTCTGTTGCTGGAGATACAATGTAATGCATTTTAAATTTGGATGCAAAAACATAATGTCTTTTGCTTCAGTGGCACTGTAAAACATGTCCTTGTAACGACGTCCCATTTCCGTGATGGATATGATTAAGGTTGTCTATAAGCAGCCACCAGGGTTTGCGTTCAAACTTCTTCTTTTTTTCTTAATCCAAATATCATTTGGAAAGTGAGTGTGTGATGGCTTATTACTGTAAATAAGAGGGATAAAACGAATTCTCCAGCAGCTCCAGAGAAGTGATATATGTTCGCTAATAAGGCTATTGGTGTAAGCGCCTAATAATATACATGTGACGGGTAGATGCACGTCTCTAATGAATCTCAGCTAATTTGCTCTGACTGATGAATCTTGGTGTTAGCACTGAGTCCTGAATAATTATGAGATTTATCACACAGTGCACACACTCATTATAGGTTTACGCAGGTTGATCTAGTGAATGCTGGCAGTAAGAAAATCAACTTCCTATAGTGCCTCAACATGGAAGTCGCTAATAGCTGTAGATGGAATACCTTAGGGTTGCATATATACTGGACAGGGGTGTCAAACGCAAATTGACTGTAGGCTGAAAATAAAAACTTAGACCAAGTTGAGGGCCAACATTGATTATTTATTGAATCACCCCCAATTACCCCCACCAATTACCCTCACATATTACTTCCACACATGATATGCAGCCATTATCCCCACTTATGAAATGCGCTAATTACATGTGATATGTAGCAGTTACCCTCACATGTGAAATGCAGCAATTACCCCACATATGAAATTCACCCAATCGTGCCATATATGAAATGCACCAATCATCTCCATATATGAAATGCACCAATCACCCAAATATATATAAAAGGCAGTAATTTGTGCTCCACAAATAAAAGTGTGGAGGGGAGTTCCCGTAGTGAGGGAGAACAGACTCAGGGCCGGGCCGAGGCATAGGCTGGAGAGGCTCCAGCCTCAGGGCGCAGTGTAGGAGGGGGCGCACAATTCATTCAGCTGTCATTCCTAATTGTGTTTGAAGCAGAAAGAAATAAGAAAAGGGGAAACATAGCAGTGACTGCAAGCCAGATAACTAGATATTAAGGTGTTGGGGAGGTTGTGGGCCCTGTGGCACCTCTTAGTCTAATAGCAATTAGTGTGTGACGGCTGGGGTGGGAGGGATGGAGGGGCGCACTTTGCTGTCTCAGCCTTGGGTGCTGGAGGACCTTGTCCCTGCTCTGAACAGACTAGAAGTGAATGACTTACCATGCAGCAGTGAAAGAGTGAATAATTGACACAGAGGGGGGCTTCATCAGACGTGAATCCTGATCATTAGTTAGATCCCTCAGCAGAGAGTCATTGCAGCAGTACAAAAGTATGGGCAGAGATAGAGGCAGCAAGGATCAAAACATAGGCAGTTTGGATGGGTACTATAGGTGATCAGAGATGACAAAAGACTGAATCTGAATTCACATTGTTAAAAGGGAGAAGTGCGGGGCAGCAAAAAGTGATGGGCAGCAGAGAGGGCCATTGCACAGGAATAAGGGGAAGAGAGCCGGAGTGGGAGGAGTACGAGTACAATAGCCTCACGGGCCAAACATAATGTAAAGAGGGGAAACCACTCGTGGGCCAAATTTGATGGCACTGTGGGCTAGATTGACATGTATGCTCTAGGTACAGCTTAAACTGAAATATACCTGTTTATCACATATATGCTTGATAAGGTAAGTGTGTGCACATATATAGTATAATGATTGATCATTTGGAGTTGCTTTCTTTTTTGTAGCCCATATGTACAGAAGCACACGGATACAGGAAGTCTGCTCCCTGCATTATGGATTGTATATGAAATTGACAGCCCCTGAAATGTGTCCTGGTAACAGCTTTCATTGAACAGGTAATTTGCAAATTAGGTAATTAATATGGCTGTGTGATTGACACCAAGCAATAACACACATAAGAATCACTGCCCCTCTTGTCCAGATGAAGTTGACGAGAATGACCAGATGCAGGGCAGGATTTACCATAAGGCACTGTAGGCAGGTGCCTATAGGCACCTAATAATGGAAAGGTGGCTCATTCTGTCCCTGAGTGCCTCCCTCCCTCCTTCCCTATGCAGAGTCCTGATGAGAGTGTAAATGAGAGGTTACTCACTCTGTTCTTAGCATTCCACTTCCAACTTCCAAGATCTCCCTGCAGTCAGGGGCACTTTTAGCTACTTAATACTGAGGTTCCTCTAGCTACCTAATACTTGGGAGCACCTCTAACTACTTAATATTGAGGGTACTTCTGGCTACTTAGTACTGATGGAAACCTGTAGCTACCTATGACAGGCAAGGGAAGTAAGGGAGAAGTGACAGCTGAGCCAGCCAGCACACTTATGGTGAGGTTTGGGGGAGGTTGTAGGTTCATGTAGGGCGAAGTCTAGAGTGGCAGGACATCTGTGCCTCTAAGCTCCTGTGAGGTAAATCCAGGTCTGACCAGATGAAGTTGTACTGCGCAATCAGTAGGCGGTTGCCTATAGATTGCAATCTAATTTTGTGAGTAGTCCTCTTTACTTGCTTTCCTTCTTTCTCGCATTCCTGAGAATAAAACACAATACTGACCCTTAAATATTAGCTGCAATAAGTAGTTCCACCACAACATTACAACATTATGTACTGGGCTCTTGCTTCATTAGAGTTTGTAGTGAAAATAGAAGAAGACTTTGCTGATGAGTTCAGTTGAAATAAAAGTCTCAAGTCATGTGACCCAGAAACACCACATCACGTGATCTATGTGTGGTGGCTGATTTGCTACTTTTAAAATTCCTGCCTAGCTTCCCTCACCCACCACCTGCTTTGCTCAATTAATGTGGGCCTAAAGTTTGAACACATGAATACAATCATAATGCTTACGAATATAAATTCCATGTAGAAAAATATTTTTTTATTTCAGATCATTCATGCTATAAGGCCTAGTTCACATTACAAAACGCAATTGCAATCGCTAAACGATTTTGCAAAGCAATTTTCGGAGTGATTTGTAAATGAATGTGCATTTTTTGTTCATATTGCAATGCTGCAGTGAGAACACCCTCATAGGGTGACACTGCTTTAGCGCTTTGCCAATCACTGACAATCGGCAAACTGAGCGCAATCGCTCATAGTGTGAACCAGTCATGAAGCAGGGTTAACAGCCATGAGGCGCTAAATGCTTCAAGGTTGTTAACCCTTCGCTACTTTTATTGGCCTGAGGAAGAGGGTTCAGACCCACAAAACGCATAGCCTGTGCAAATAAACCTTTTGTCTATTAAAGAGAATCAAATGTGGGTTTGTGAAATCATATTAGGACACAGAGGCACGTTCTGTATACAATGCCCAGCCTCTGTGTCCTTACAGTGTGCCTCCAGGCTCCCCCAGGCTCTGCTGTCTCTCATTTAAAAAAGCGCCAGCGCCTCTGTCCCTTCCCTCTCCGCCTTTATAAGGAAAGGGACAGAGGCGGTGAGCCGCGCTATACAGGAGGTGGGGGAGAGGCAGTGACCTACAGTCAAAGGTAAATAACGGGCTAGCGACAATCTGTGAGGCACACTGTAAGGACACAGAGGCTGGTCATTGTATACAGAACGTGCCTCTGTGTCCTAATATGATTTCACAAACGGTTCTCTTTAAGACTGCCGTTATTGAGGTAAACTACCTCATTGTTAATTTTTAGTTTGCTTTTAATCTAGTTTTATTGTCCCTGGGTAACTCTTTACCCTTATGTGCATACAGATACAGACCGGCTTTTATATAAACTACACCCCATTCATTAGCTTGACAATCACTCATTTAAACCCGGACCTGCAGGGCCGGATTCCTGGAAAGGCCGCAAAGCCCGGGACCTTGGGTCGGCTGCTGTCCAAGGGGAAGGCAATGTAACCCTGAGTGGTGTTCTTCTTTACTTTTAAGTCACTTTACTTTTTATAAAAGCCACAATAAAGAAAAAGTCCAGATGTCACAGCATGAACTCGTTTTATGCTGAATAAATGTATAACAAGTTTAATCAAGTAGCACCTTATAGTAAATATTCTTCTCGCAGGAAGATCTCGTTTTACAGTAACACCAACTTCAGAGAAAACAGTTCTTCGTTTACTAAACTGCAATGTCTCTAACAGGGTTATTTAATCATGAAACAATCTGCCTTCCATGGCATAGCAAGCAATGCAGGATATTCCTCTTTATCTCTGATATCTACAATATCCACCAGTGAACTTCTTCCTGTGACTGAACAATGTAGGATATTTTTCACTTTGCAAAAGAACACTGTCCCTTTAAGGATTCCTTTATGCACATAACATTTACAGGTGAGGCAATTCTTGCAACTGAACAACGTAACAACAGTAGGATATCTTCACTTTGCAATATAACACTGTGGCTTTAAGGATTTCTTTATGAACATAACATGCACAGATTAGGTTTTTTTTTGTTTGCAACCAAGTAATGATGAACAGTAGGAATACTTTCTGTTGGTAATATGTAAGATCTCTCTCTGGAGCTACACAGCACAGGTAGTCCGGATGGCTTGAGACACACCTCTTAAGAATGTGGTATTGGTGGGTTATTCCTTCCTTCTTCTCCTCTAATAATGGCTACTGACACTCCCAATTGTTCATTATCTCCCTTCAGTAATCCTGGCATGCAACTTCCAGGGCAAGGTGTAGTTACAGAATAGGAAGTCTTTGGGTCACACTGCAGCAGCAATGATGCACTAGAGTTGCAGGGACAGATGAGTCAGTGGGGAGCTAACAAGGCCCAGGGATGAACTCTCCTTTAGGTGTGAGTACCAAAAGTCCGAAACAGGCTGTCTACATGTGGGTTTGATATGGCTGTGTAAAACTTGAAGCTATAGGCTTGCTATATACCAGCGGTTCTGGATGCTTGCTTGGCTTAAAGAGTAACTGTCAGGCTGCAGAAGCTAATTTAAACCTCTAGTCTCCTGTGTTAAACAGTTTAGAAGGAAGCCAAAAAGACATTACTGAAGATAAAGATCTCTCTTACCTTTGATGTATGCTTATCAGAAAAGCTTAGAGCTAAGCAGGACGCAAGCCGCATAACATACTGCAAAGCATTCTGGGGCCCTCCCCTCGGCTGCTAAGGAGAAGACGGGTTTAAGTTTCAGCAGCTTCTAAAACTCAGTCCAGCCACAGCACAGATAAATCTCGGGGCAGCGTACACTGCAGGAGTCCGCTATTGTTCCTAGCCACATGGCTCATTAATATTCACTGCAAACTAGTGTTATTCAGTATGAGCTGTTCTGTGATCAGAAGCAGGCAGGACATGACGACACATTTGGCTTCACAAACATGGAACCTGCCATGAGCTGTCAGGAGCATCATTCTCTGCATATACTATATACAAATTCTGTGAAATCCAAACGTGGACAGTGAAATGCATATGTAATGTAAGTACAGCCTATCTTTAGCTACTGATATATGTGTTTATTTTCTCTGAGACCCTATACCTAACAGCTCCTCTTTAACAAGGGCGAAAAGGGATAATTTGCATATTTAGTAGTAGTGCATTGTGGGTAACCACAAATGTTCATTTATAACTGAATTATTGCAAATTTCCTTCTGTTTTAAGAAGGCAATTACAGCAAGCTTTGCTTTTTTAGTAAGAGGGCTTTTTGGTCCCTTTTATCCCCCTACACATTCCTCGTAGTTTGGGTCACCCTGAGCTGCTTGGTTACTCTGTTGTACTCGTCCAAGCCCTATTTCATACAGCCTTATCAATCCCTGCCATGTACTGATGAGGACCAAAAGTCCGAAACAGGCTGTCTACATGTGGGTTTGATATGGCTGTGTAAAACTTAAAGATATAGGCTTGCTATATACCAGCGGTTCTGGATGCTTGCTTGGCGTAACAAGGGCAAAAAGGGATAATTTGCATATTTAGTAGTAGTGCATTGTGGGTAACCACAAATGTTCATTTATAACTGAATTATTGCAAATTTCCTTCTGTTTTAAGAAGGCAATTACGCCAAGCTTTGCTTTTTTAGTAAGAGGGCTTTTTGGTCCCTTTTATCCACCTACACATTCCTCGTAGTTTGGGTCACCCTCAGCTGCTTGGTTACTCTTAGGTGTGAGTGTGACACTTATCTGGAGTGCTGCAGCCACATGCAGCTTAGACTGGAGTCCTGTCTGAGGGTGCTGCTGGGGTGTCTGGCTCACTGTTCTCCTGAATCCAGCTTGTCCTGTCCTCTCCTGAAGTATCTCTCTCCTACCCTTGCAGACTCTCCTTTCAGTTTCCTATCGACCAACCTTATCAGCCTTCTCTCTTCTCCTCTCCCAAAAGGACAACGCCCCTTTCTGCTTTTCTAACTTTATTGTCCTAAAAACAATATAGACACAGACATGCTCTGAGAGCTCAGCCAGTGGCTCCCATGCATGTCCCCTCCCCCCAGAAGGAAGTTAAAATCAGCCATCCAGACCACTGTGAATTTTAACCCTGCTTGCCTACTTCATCAAAAACACATATACATATATAGGCAGCCAAGCACCATACAGTTTGCACTTCACATATGTGGGTAACATTCTTTCCCCATGTTTTTAGACTGTAGTCCCTACAGTCTATGACCACAAAAACTCATCTTCTTGGAATCGTACAGGAGGTCTTCCAATGTTCTCCCGAGTGGACCTTCTCATAGGCCCATTCGGGATTTGTCCATAACCTTCTCTCTGGGGTAATGCTAGCCAATGTTCTGCAGGGGCTGCATCCACTACTTCAGTGGGATGAACCCCCTCCTCTTCACAAGAATGTGTGTGGGGGCCCACAATGGGATGAACCCCCCCCTCTTCGCAAGAATGTGTGTGGGGGCCCACAATGGGATGAACCCCCTCCTCTTCACAAGAATGTGTGTGGGGGCCCACAATGGGATGAACCCCCTCCTCTTTGCAAGAATGTGTGGGGGGGCCCACAATGGGATGGACCCCCTCCTCTTCGCAAGAATGTGTATGTGGGCTCAATGGTAAAACAATGTTTTCCCCTTCCTTAGGCATTGCCTGACTAAAGTTTGCACTTGAAGAAGGTGCACTTGTTTCCAAGGGCATTGTAGGGGCAGCAGTGGGATGGAGTTGGGAACGGCATAATTTAAGCAAGGACTTGTGGATGCGTTTTGGTGGCCCACTTCCATCTAGTCTCTGGATCTCATATACTGGATGGGAAATGCAAGGACGATCCACTATTTTCCAAGGAACATCACTCCACCTTGGCGCTAACTTTCTTTGTTCATGTCGGCCTTTGTGCCCTACTAACACCACGTCTCCCACTTCCAGTGTCCACTTAGCATCAGCAATGGAGTCCGGTGCCCTATTCTGGTGTCCCATCATCTCTTTCATCTCTTGGAGTCGGGTTCGGTGCCCCTGGACCCAAGAGTCTGGGGTGTTTGCCCGGTGTTTTTCATTTCTGGTAGTAAGCAGGTCTAAGGGCCCATTACCCTGTAGTCCAAATAACATGAAGTAGGGACTGAAGCCGGTGCTGTCGTGTATAGTGTGGTTGTAGGATCATACTAACTCCTTCAAATAAGTTGGCCAACAACATCTCTTTTCCTGCTCTAGGGTGCGCAGCAATTGGATGATCGTCCTATTAAACCGTTCACAGACCCCGTTACCTTGTGGGTGATAGGGCGTGGTTCGGGATTTTTCTATTCCATAGAGTCCACAGAGTTCTCTAATAAGATGGCCCTCAAAGCAAGCTCCCTGATCGGAATGGATTCTTTCAGGAACCCCATACACTTGGATGAAGTCTCGCCACAGAACTCTGGCTGCTGTCTCAGCTGTCTGGTCCCTGGTGGGGGTAGCCACGGCAAACCTCGTGAAATGATCAATTATTACTAAAACGTGACTATAGCCATCTGAAGATGAATCCAATGTCAGATAGTCCATGGCTACTACCTCCAGTGGCCTGTTGGTACGCCATTGCATTGGGGGAATATGTGGTTCAGACCCCTTTACCACTTCACAGACCTTGCATGCTTGACAGGTTTGGCGGACTACATCATTCAGATTTGGGCAGAAGAACTTGACTTGTAGCATTTGATATATTTTATCAGGTCCACAATGCCCCCTTTTCTGATGGGCTTGGTGTACAATCTCTCTCATTTCTCGTTTGGGAAGTACAGTTTGGAACATCAGTTGGCGCTGACTTTTCAGGAGCACCCTTCGAAGCAAGATACCACTTCGGACCTCAAGCCGGTCCCACTGTTTCAGCAGTTTCTTTCCTTCCTCTGACCAATAAGCCTGCTCTGACCTCCTAGGAAGGAGAGACTTGCCTAAGGACCATTTGAGTTTTTGCAGTGTGGCATAGCTTTTCTGAATTGCTCGGAAGTCTCTGTTTTGTCCCATCACTTCCGTGTACTGCACAACCCCCTTCAGTGGTCTTGTTCTTCTCTTAACTTCTTTGGCCCCCCCAATTTGGGATTTCCACTTCTTCAAGTGCCTCATCTGGGTCTCCGCATGGAGTCTGGGTCGGGAATCGAGAGAGTCCATCGGCGCACTGGTTGTTCTTACCAGGCCTGTACTTGAGGGTGAAGTCATACTTAGACAGTCTGGCGCACCATCTCTGCTCCATGGCTCCCAACTTAGCACTATTCAAGTAAGCCACTGGATTGTTGTCAGTGATCACCACAAACTTGGCTCCAGCCAAATATTCACTGAACTTTTCGGTAACAGCCCAGACTACTGCGAGTAATTCCAGACGGAAAGAGCTGTAATTGCTTGGATTCTTCTCTGTTTCTCTCAGGCTCTGACTGGCATATGCTATTACCCTTTCTCTACCATCCTGGTTCTGGGTTAGAACTGCTCCCAGTCCTTGCTGACTGGCATCTGTATACAGCTGGAATGGCAAGTCAAAGTTGGCGAACGCCAGAACAGGGGAGGTGGATATCATGTTCTTCAGGTTGTCAAAAGCCTCCTGTGTTTCTGTGCTCCACTCTATCTGGGACCTTCCCGATCAGAGACTGGCTCCCTTAAGTAGGGCATGCAATGGCCTGGCAAGTTGTGCAAAGCCCTTGATAAACCTACGGTTATAGCTGACTACTCCAAGGAAGGCTCTTACTTCAGTGATGGTGCAGGGAACTTGCCACTCTTGTATCGCTGTCACCTTGTCTGGGTTGGGTTTAACACCATCTCTGGAGATCAGGTGGCCCAGAAATGTCAATTCTGGTTTAAAAAGATGGCACTTGTTGGGTTTCAGCTTAAGACCGTGCTGGATGAGTCTCTGGAATACCAAATGCAGATGTTGCAGATGTTCCTCAAATGTCCTTGAAAACACGATTATGTCATCCAAGTAGATGAGTAGACATTCAAAGTTATAGTCACCCAGACAATATTCCATGAGCCTTTGGAATGTGGCGGGGGCATTAGATAATCCAAAAGGCATCCTTTTAAATTCAAACAGCCCCATTGGAGTGATGAAAGCTGTCTTCTTCTGATCTTCCTCAGACATGGCCACCTGCCAGTATCCGCTAGGCAGGTCCAGGGTGGAGTAATACTTGGCCCCTCCCATGGCAGTCAAAGTCTCTTCGATGTGAGGCAATGAATAAGCGTCCTTGGTGGTTATAGCATTCAATTTGCGATAGTCCACACAGAACCTGATTGAGCCATCCTTCTTCTAAACTAACACTATGGGAGCAGCCCAGGGACTCTTGCTCTCCACCACTACTTCTGCATCCAGCATCTGCTTGATCCGTTTCTTCACCTCTTGGTATCGATGCGGTGTAAGGTAACGATATCTCTCTCGAATGGGAGGATTCTGTCCAGTCTGAATTTCATGTCTAATGACATCAGTACAGCCGAAGTCGGCATCATGCAAGGAGAAAACTTCCAGATTCTTCTTGAGTGTTTCAACTAGTTTAATTTGTTGAACTGAGGTCAGCTCTTCTTTATTGATCTGCAAATGGTCAAAAACCTCTTCTTCTGTCACAACTTTCTTCAGGGTGGAGTTTGCTACGTGGTTAGAGAAAAGCTGTTTCACTTCTTGTATGGGGTATACCCTGGCCAGCAGGACTCCAGACCTCAGCGGGATAGGCTTACTCTGCATATCAATGAGCCTAATGGGCATCTTCCCGTGTTTTACCACTGCTAGAGTTCGGGCCACCATGATGTCTTCATGCTTCAATACTGGTTCAACCAATACGGTAAGTCCATTCAAGGGTCGGTGAGTCCCAACTGAAAAACACATCAGGGTTTCTGTCATGGCGTCAATGTCCACAGTGACTTTCTGGGGGACTTTTACAACCCCAAGGCTACCCTGACAGTTTTCTGCAGCCTTCATAATGCGGCAGGTCTTGATCAATTTCTGGAAGATTTGTCTCTCCACCGGATGACCTGTCAATTCTTTCCAGTATTGATTCCCATGAACCTGGAACCACCTTCCATTGAATTCTTGTAAAATGTTCATGCCCAGGATGACGGGGGTGTCTGACATTCCACGGCTTTTCACTATTACCACCCCTTTATCCCGTAAGACTTCATCCCCCACTTCTATATTCATCCAGACAACACCTACTACCGCAATGGGAAGGCGATTGGCCGCAGTAAGAGTGATCCAAGTAGCCTCAGACGAAGTTTGTCGCCCCAGGAAGTTAGCTAAGAAGAACTCTTGCATCATGGTGGTGACTTGAGAGCCAGTATCCAGAAGGCACCTAGTTGTCTGTCCATCAAATTTTGCCTGTATGATAGGGCAGTCACCAATCAAATCACCGGCAAACCGTTTCTCTGAGGCCTCCCCTTTGGACCCCACTGTGTGGCCTCTCACAGTGGGGTTCTTTAGTTTAACGGCTCCCTTTGGTAACTGCTCCCATTATTCCTGGGGCAGTTTCTGGCATAGTGGCCGTTCTTGTAACAACGCCAGCACTCCACTTCGGTAGACCCCCTTCGTCTCCCACTTTGAAGTCTTTGTTCACGTCCATATTGGTCCATAGTCAGCTTCATCTTGGCCAGTCCTTCACTCAATTCCCTGAGAGTGGTCTTCTTGATATCTCTCAACTCTGCATTTGCTGCTTCTGGCATCTTTTCTGCAGATTAACTTTTCATAGTGGTAGCAGAAGTATTCTGTTGTGTGGGCAGTCAGAAAGCTGGTGACTTCTTTCTGTCTGAATTTAATAGCAAGTCTTTGCAGTTTCTGGAAATTCAGGCCAGGTTCTAGTTCTAATTTCAGCTTCAAAGACCTCCTAATGAAACTGCTTCTTAAGCCCAGGAGGAATTGGTCCCTCAACCACACATCAGATTCTATAGTCGCATGGCCCCTTTCATTCTCTTCTTTCCTTTTGAGTTCACTTAAGATTTCTTGTAGGGCATTAGCAAACTGAGGGATGCTTTCTTCTTCCTTCTGCACCCTGTCCAGAAATCTCTTTCTCACTAGATTGAGATCAGCTTGATCCCCATAGATTTCTTCCAAGACTTCAACTATCTGGTCCACCGATGCAGTGAAAGCTAGGTTGGCATTGATCACAGTCCGACGAGCATCACCTTCAAGAGCTATCTCCCGATGCATTTTCTTAGGAACCTTATATGCCTTCACCGCACTCTGCACTCTCTCACTCCAGTCCCTGAGCATCATGTTGTGTCCGTTGAATTTGGGTAGGTATGCCGCCAACATTCCCAGTGGCGTCATAGCCAGTGCAGCTGAAAGTCCTGGTGGTTGCTCTCCAATGGCTTGGGGAACAGTGGCCTGGCTGGAGGTGGATGGATTGGTTTCTGACTCCATTTTTTCAAAGGCACTTAGATCTGACCCTGCTCGCAGGCGCCAAATGTAACCCTGAGTGGTGTTCTTCTTTACTTTTAAGTCACTTTACTTTTTATAAAAGCCACAATAAAGAAAAAGTCCAGATGTCACAGTATGAACTCGTTTTATGCTGAATAAATGTATAACAAGTTTAATCAAGTAGCACCTTATAGGAAATATTCTTCTCGCAGGAAGATCTCGTTTTACAGTAACACCAACTTCAGAGAAAACAGTTCTTCGTTTACTAAACTGCAATGTCTCTAACAGGGTTATTTAATCATGAAACAATCTGCCTTCCATGGCATAGCAAGCAATGCAGGATATTCCTCTTTATCTCTGATATCTACAATATCCACCAGTGAACTTCTTCCTGTGACTGAACAATGTAGGATATTTTTCACTTTGCAAAAGAACACTGTCCCTTTAAGGATTCCTTTATGCACATAACATTTACAGGTGAGGCAATTCTTGCAACTGAACAACGTTACAACAGTAGGATATCTTCACTTTGCAATATAACACTATGGCTTTAAGGATTTCTTTATGAACATAACATTGATTAGGTTTTTTTTTGTTTGCAACCAAGTAATGATGAACAGTAGGAATACTTTCTGTTGGTAATATGTAAGATCTCTCTCTGGAGCTACACAGCACAGGTAGTCCGGATGGCTTGAGACACACCTCTTAAGAATGTGGTATTGGTGGGTTATTCCTTCCTTCTTCTCCTCTAATAATGGCTACTGACACTCCCAATTGTTCATTATCTCCCTTCAGTAATCCTGGCATGCAACTTCCAGGGCAAGGTGTAGTTACAGAATAGGAAGTCTTTGGGTCACACTGCAGCAGCAATGATGCACTAGAGTTGCAGGGACAGATGAGTCAGTGGGGAGCTAACAAGGCCCAGGGATGAACTCTCCTTTAGGTGTGAGTGTGACACTTATCTGGAGTGCTGCAGCCACATGCAGCTTAGACTGGAGTCCTGTCTGAGGGTGCTGCTGGGGTGTCTGGCTCACTGTTCTCCTGAATCCAGCTTGTCCTGTCCTCTCCTGAAGTATCTCTCTCCTACCCTTGCAGACTCTCCTTTCAGTTTCCTCTTGACCTACCTTATCAGCCTTCTCTCTTCTCCTCTCCCAAAAGGACAACTCCCCTTTCTGCTTTTCTAACTTTATTGTCCTAAAAACAATATAGACACAGACATGCTCTGAGAGCACAGCCAGTGGCTCCCATGCATGTCCCCTCCCCCCAGAAGGAAGTTAACCCTCAGCCATCCAGACCACTGTGAATTTTAACCCTGCTTGCCTGCTTCATCAAAAACACATATACATATATAGGCAGCCAAGCACCATACAGTTTGCACTTCACATATGTGGGTAACAGCTGGACATGGAAGAGGGGCTCCTGCAAGTGGAAGAGGAGGGTGCAGACTGAATACAGGCTGAGGCTGTTCATGGGGAGCAACAACACATAGAAGAGGGAAGTTGTTACCCAGAGCAACTGTACATGAGAGTGGCTGCTAGACGTGGTTGGTACACATTTAATGAGTGGTGCTGCTGCTCATGGAAGGGGAAAAACAAGAAAATAAGCCTAGGGGCGCAAAATGTGTAGATCCAGCCTTGCTGACCTGTCATGATCAGCAGCACCTTGGCAACCACCTCGGAAACCATTATTCAGCCCACCATCTGAAGTATGATTTAGGGATTCATGTGCTGCCACTATCGCATGGGGGCACTCCTGATTGGTCCATGCTCCATGCATATTCTTCCCTAGTTCACCACAATGTGATCCAGCTATTCAGGTGCTGTTCAAATTGCTCTCCTACGCATTGATTACTCTACTGACAATAGACAAACATTGCGCCTGCTTATCATACAAGTCAAAGCAAATCTAATTCATCTAAGCAGCCTGTAGACTGCATAGGTGATCTGTTATCTCTGGCCTTGCATCTACTGCGGTGATTGACACTTCAGAGAGTAAAAAATGACTCTGTGCCTCACAGAATTCTGGGATGTGCCTTTGGTAAATACGATTCATTTTGCACTGTTTGTTCATACTCTAGGAGGACTTTCTGCAAAGTTCAGCATTTGTCAGAAGATCTAATGATTCCAGCATGCACAAAACAAGAGCCCTTCCAAGGAAGTGGAGAAATTTAACACTAATCATGCAGGAGCCATCAATATGTTGCTTACCAAACACCTTTTGAAAGCAGCATGCAGTTTATTGACTTAGCTGTGTGTGAGGATATAAACGCCTTCTCATCTCTTCAAATAAACATGTTTCATACACATGGCTAGTGATCAGAAAAGAATAAAGACAAACAATTTTAGCTGAATAATTGGTAGGACATGGATGTGTGCTACATGTGCTGTTCTGTACTTAAAAGTGACCCTCTAATGAGAGGGATATGGAGGCTGTCATATTTATTCATTTCTAAATAATCAAAATTCCCTGGATGTCTTTCAGATCTTTTTGACTTCAGTATGAATATGTAGTGTCTGTCGTCAGGCTTTAGTTAGCTGGTCTGCATGGTTGTTATGAGTCAGTGGCAGTGGCATAACTTTCCCTGCACACAAACGCCCATGTACTTTAACCAGGACCATTTTTAGGCATAGGCATGCCAGACAGGTGCCTGGAGAGACGCCTGCAGGAGAGGCACCAAAGAGCTATTCTTTCTTAGAACTGCTAGTTCTGACAAAACAGGGATGGATGTTAATTTAACACCTAAATGGGCACTAATGATTATATAGCAGGTGCTATCTATGTGTGCAGGGGCGTAGCAATAGGGGGTGCAGAGGTAGCGACCGCATCGGGGCCCTTGGGTCAGAGGGGCCCCAAGTGGCCCACCCCTCAAGCACAATATTAGCTCTCTACTGGTCCTGTGCTGGTAAATATCACGTTTATAGATGCTTTAAATAGTAGTTATCATTAACAATCTGTTCCCCATCCTCTTCTTGCACCTCTGACACTGCGGTTGTCCTTGGCAGGTTCTGGTGTGCCATATCAATTGTTATGTATAGAGTGCTTGGTGGGCCCCATGTAAAACTTGCATCGGGGCCCGCAGCTCCTTAGCTACGCCACTGTATGTGTGTGTGTCCTGCAACACTTCTGGTTTTCTAGGTCAATATTTCGACTTGTAATGCCCAAGCTATATATATATATATATATACAGTGGTTTGCAAAGGTATTCGGCCCCATTGAAGCTTTCCACATTTTGTCATATTACTGCCACAAACATGAATCAGTTTTATTGGAATTCCACGTGAAAGACCAATACAAAGTGGTGTACGCGTGAGAAGTGGAATGAAAATCATACATGATTCCAAACATTTTTTTACAAATAAATAACTGCAAAGTGGGTTGTGCGTAATTATTCAGCCCCCTTTCATCTGAGTGCAGCCAGTTGCACATAGACATTGCCTGATGAGTGCTAATGACTAAATAGAGTGCACCTGTGTGTAATCTAATGTCAGTACAAATACAGCTGCTCTGTGACGGCCTCCGAGGTTGTCTAAGAGAATACTGGGAGCAACAACACCATGAAGTCCAAAGAACACACCAGACAGGTCAGGGTCAGGGATAAAATTATTGAGAAATTGAAAGCAGGCTTAGGCTACAAAAAGATTTCCAAAGCCTTGAACACCCCACGGAGCACTGTTCAAGTGATCATTCAGAAATGGAAGGAGTATGGCACAACTGTAAACCTACCAAGACAAGGCCGTCCACCTAAACTCACAGGCCGAACAAGGAGAGCGCTGATCAGAAATGCAATCAAGAGGCTCAGGTGGGGGAATCTGTCCATAGGACAACTATTAGTCGTTCACTGCACAAAGTTGGCTTTTACGGAACAGTGGCAAGAAGAAAGCCATTGTTAACAGAAAAGCATAAGAAGTCCCATTTGCAGTTTGCCACAAGCCATGTGGGGGACACAGCAAACATGTGGAAGAAGGTGCTCTGGTCAGATGAGACCAAAATGGAACTTTTTGGCCAAAATGCAAAACGCTAGAAAACTAACACAGCACATCACTCTGAACACACCATCCCCACTGTCAAATATGGTGGTGGCAGCATCATGCTCTGGGGGTGCTTCTCTTCAGCAGGAACAGGGAAGCTGGGCAGAGTTGATGAGAAGATGGATGAAGCCAAATACAGGGCAATCTTGGAAGAAAACCTCTTGGAGTCTACAAAAGACTTGAGACTGGGGCAGAGGTTCCCCTTCCAGCAGGACAATGACCCTAAACATAAAGCCAGGGCAACAATGAAATGGTTTAAAACAAAACATATCCATGTGTTAGAAATGCCCAGTCAAAGTCCAGATCTAAATCCAATCGAGAATCTGTGGCAAGATCTGAAAACTGCTGTTCACAAACGCTGTCCATCTAATTTGACTGAGCTGGAGCTGTTTTGCAAAGAAGAATGGGCAAGGATTTCAGTCTCTAGATGTGCAAAGCTGGTAGAGACATGCCCTAAAAGACTGGCAGCTGTAATTACAGCAAAAGGTGGTTCTACAAAGTATTGACTCATGGGGCTGAATAATAACGCACACCCCAATTTGCAGTTATTTATTTGTAAAAAAAAATGTTTGGAATCATGTATGATTTTCGTTCCACTTCTCCCATGTACACCACTTTGTATTGGTCTTTCATGTGGAATTCCAATTAAATTGATTCATGTTTGTGGCAGTAATATGACAAAATGTGGAAAACTTCGAGGGGGCCGAATTCTTTTTCAAACCACTGTACAGTATATATCGGCAGTGTCTGCATATAAATTTATATATATAGCTCCATGCCCCCTGGAACTTCCAGCCATTCAGCAACGCTCCTGCATGAGCCTCTACGTCAGCTGACACACTTCACACCCGCCTCCTCAGCCTATAAAGGCTGTTATGAATCATGCACGCCCGCCTGGGGACACGGCCGGAACCGCCGCGCCGACTCATGCTCACAGGGGGGGGGGGGGGGCGCATCAGGCAAGTTTGTAACAAATACAATGTGCAGCAGTCACACTAGGCACTGAATGTGCTGGACCTGGCAGAGTATAGCAATTAGCAAGGGCCAGCTGCGACAGACAGGGCTGTATATGCAGTGTCAGTGGGCCACACAAAAAAAAAACACATCACAAGAACATTAACTCTCAAAAGAGGTTTTGGGGTGCTTTTCATCAACAAATATCAGCAAGGAGCAAGCTAACAGACCTCCTAACTATCGCTTTCCCTATCTGTCCAATGTCTCTCCCTTCTCTCACTAATACAGCAGCACACAGAGTGAGAAAATGGCCGACGCTGCTGCCTTATATAAGAGGGGGGGGGGGGACCTCCAGGAGGGAGTGCAGCCTAAGTGGCTGCCATGTGTCTGCTGACTGTGACGTAGAGGGTCAAAGTTTAGCCCAATGACGTAGTTTAGGGGGCGGGTCGAACTTGCATAAAGTTCGCGCTTCGAAGCGAACCGTTGAACCATTGAACTGTTCGGGCCATCTCTTGTCTGCAAAGCACGGTCAGGCCTGCCCGAAAACCAAGTCAGTCCCCACACACAGCATCTCTGCCTGCACGCCATGTGATTGCCTGCCCCAAGACTAAGTCAGTCCCCACACAGCATCTCTGCCTGCAGGCCGCTTGACTGCCTTCTCCACCACGACCAACAGGGTCCAGGACACCAGGTGGATTCCTGAATTTTTAAGGCCGCTGCTAGCAGCAGCCGCTATAATAATTTTTCTGGTGTGTGTGCATGCCTGCCTAATTTTTCTGGCTGCACTGTGGCTGCAACAACAAAACAAAAGGCATGTACATGTGTCAATTCCCCATTGTGATCGTTACCTTGCCGTGGTAAAGGGGCTTGCGTATCACAATGAAGCAATGACCGGCTATATGAGTGTGTTGGGGGCACACCTGACCCAAGATAATAAGGTCGTTGCTTCATTGTGGACAGACCAAATTCGATCAGCTGTACACTCAGTCCCTGTTGTTCTGTCATTGAGTTACAGTACCTCAGCCATACCATAGGGGCTTAAAAACCGCCATCGCCTGCACTCTCGCCATGGTGCGCACCCAGGGCCAGATTTAGGCCTAGGCCGCCTAGGTTATGGCCTAGGGCACCACAGGAGGAAGGGCACCAAAGCAACAGACTAAACTGGTGCAGCATTTGCAAGCTTGCAAATGCTGCAATGCAGGGAGATCAGGCGAGTGCGTGACCATGGTACTCTGCTGCTAGCTGCCTGTGCAGCAGCCACCTTGCTCTATGTGCACGTTTGCATTGTGGCCGGCGGCTATGTACTTGGGCAGCATTGAAGACGGAAAGGAAGAGGAAGCTTCTGCACTTAAGATGAGTGGAGAAATGAGTGACACAGATGGCTGCTGCAGTGTGAAGGCAAGCTGGTTAAGGGTGGGGAGGTGGGGAGGTAATAGGAGGTAATAGGAGGGATTAAGAGAATCACCTGGCTACCTATACTGGAGGAAAAGCGGGGAGGAATCATCTGGCTACCTTTACGGGGGGGGAGGGGGGGGTGTCATCAGGCTACCTACCGTGTTTCCCCAAGTTTAAGACCTCCCCTGAATATAAGACCTACCATATATTTTGAGTATGTTTGAAATATAAGACCTCCTGCTAATAAAGGACTTAATAGCAGACCTGCTCCTGCCCGCCCGCTTGCTCGCCCACTCCTGGCCCCCGCCTTAAAGCAGATCTGAGATGAAAAACTAACTATAACAAGTAACTTGTCTATATATCTAAAGTTTAGATAGTTTACGCAGCATATCTAGCTGAAAACAGCTTCAAAAGTTTATGATTATTTATTCCTGTGATACAATGAGGGCATCCATGTTCTGTCTGGTGACAGTGGCCTAGGGCGGTAAAGAGTATGAATCCGGCCCTGTGCGCACCAGTCCAGCACGGCCATCACTACACAAATAGCTGTTTGCGGTGTGTTACACAGTGAGTTTGGTCTCTCAGTATGAAGCAGTACACTAATTACACTACCTCATTGATGTGTACACACGCAAGATGTTTTAAAGCACCTTAAAACCCTGCTGTGCGTCCAATCCGCCATGCCCCCTCCAGGTGTTAGGCCCCTTGAAACATCTTTTCCATCACTTTTGTGGCCAGAATTAGTGTTTGTAGTTTTGAAAGTTTGCCTGCCCATTGAAGTCTATTGCGGTTCGCACGGTCGCAAACTTTTGCGGAAGTTTGTGTTCGATGTTCGCGAACCTAAAATCGGAGGTTCGAGCCATCTCTAGTATAAAGTAGCTACAACCATTATAACAATTATAGGAAGGGATTGTTTACTGGATTCAGTGAGTTTTGGCTGGTCAGGTGAATCTGATCTGGACATATTTTGTGTATACTTTGTAGACTTGTTTGAGATATATCAATCTGTTCTTATCTTCAGAAGGGGGGGGGGGGGGAGAAGGGGGACCCACAATATGTGTTGTGCCTGGGGCATCAACATTTCCAGAAACAGCCCTGACTTTGACAACTGTAAGTTTTCTCAGACAACAACAAAAAAAAAAAAGAACCCAACATTTTAAATCATATGCAAGCAGGTCCATCAGACAAAAATTGTATATTTCAAAATTTGCAAGACAACATGCTTATAAGTGCTTATAGGCAGAACAGCCATAACCATGGTGCTGCCACCATCAGAGATCCCCAGCCCTGTGGTAGGGCGTGCAGAGTGCCTCCATCGGAATAGAGAAGCTGGTGGAGACGCACAGCTGCAAGGAACATAGCCATGGATGGCGCTTCTTCCTTGTAGGTAAGTATTTTCTCTTTTTTTTATGGGGGAGGGAGATCAGCAGGGTCTAGGCAGTAGAGAGACTTGGTGGAGCTGGGGTAAAGTGGCTTTGTGAGGATCCTGGCCTCATGGAGAGTTGATGGACCTAGGGCAAGGCTGGGGGGATTGCCTGGGTCTAGGCTGCAGGGCAATTGTACTCCACTTTCTACAAGTGCTCAAAGCTATGATCTAGCACCGTTCCATTGGGTATGCATGAGTTCACAAACTGTGAATGACAGTAAAAGGAATCGCTCGTACACATCTTCCTTCCTTCGTGTACCTTTGCCCCTTTTCCATGTTCCACGTCCTTTTACTGGTCATATGTGGTTCCTGTAAAAAGTGCTTATTCATGGCTCCTGCAGAGTAGCCCCTGCCACCCTTGCAATCATGGGGGAAGGGGGTACCTGCGGACAGGGATGCTCATCCGGATTCTGGATAACCCGGATGTCTGAACTTTTTTACGTGTTTCGGATTGAATTCTTTTAAAAATCCGGATAGCAATGTGCGGATATTTAGACACATGACACGAATATCGCAGATATCCGGAGCTGAAACCGATTACACAGATAAACACCCTCCCTCCTCCTCCTCCTCCTCATTCATGGATCTTGTCTTCTAGGGATTTGTAGAATGTCAAAAGCAAGCTCGCATACATTGGCCATGAATCAAACCCAGGTCAACTGCTTGGAATGCAGCTATGCTCACCACAATACTGCCACACAGTGAATGCTTCGCTGTAGGAAAAAGTGGTGTTAAACTTCTTGACCCCATGAATGAGGAGGAGGGTGGAGGTGTTTTTCACCTTCTAAAACGTTTTGGAAGGATTTTAAAGGGCACTTCTGGTTTTTCTATCCAGATATCCGAATAGGTCGAATATCCGCGGCTAATGCGTCCGGATATCCGCGTGAACGTGGATATCTAAAAGGTCAGATTCGGATATCCGAACCGGATCCGGATATCTGGATATCCGGATCCGGATCAATTCGGATTTTAAAAAGTACTATCCGAGCACCTCTGCCTGCGGACTAGAATGAAGTTGAAGAACATATCATTACACATTACCTGGGAGTGTCAGTATAGACAGGCTTGGTATTGGGGTGACACTATTGGTGTTTGATTTTGAGAGACTGCTCTGCTGCTGCTCTGCCTCCAGCCTATACGTATGAAATGCTGAGCAGGACTACTTAGTCTTGCAGGAGGATCGGAGTGTCACTAACATACAGGGAAAGAGCCCTAAATGTTCTAGCCTGCTGACACCACCGGTTTTGTTCCTCCAAAAGTTTAACTAACCTTTAAAACCTTTAAACTTCAAAATGATTAGATTCCAGCCAATCTGTGAAAACTACTAACAGTTAAACGAAGACACAGCTTTGTAAACACAGGAAGAACAATATTTCAGGGCCATTTCTGGTTAGCTAGTGATGATCATAATCAGCATTATTACGATTCAGCTAAATTTCACGTAAATTTTTGCAATTACACCTATATGTAATTACGGTTTGCAAACTAAATTGATTTCGTAGTCATTCGTAATTTGCATAAAAATTCAACTTTGGAGGTTAATAGCAAAGCCCTCATACATGCTATTGACACCAAAATTGCTACCTATGTTAAAGGGAATAGTGGGTACAAGAGAAAAAAAGAATTTTCCAAAAAGACCATATAGTTTTTGAGAAAATCGATTTTAAAAATACAAAGACAAAATGGTTTTTAAACTTTGAAAAATTACAGTTTAAAAACTACTTTTCTTTGCATTTTTAAAACCAATTTTCTCAAAAACTACAAGAACTTTTTGAAAAATCAAGGCAAGGCAAAGGTGTAGTATGCAGTGCAGGAGAGTATTGATGTGTATGCACGTCAATACTGTTAACAACATGTTTTGTATTGACATGTATAACTGTCAATACCACAAGGGAGGTTGTGCATCCTACTTTCTGGCCTTAAACACAGTATATAGGATTACATGTTTGCAGCACATGGCTATAATGTCTATGATATGAAATTTTACTATCAAATTTGCACTAAGCAAATGGGGGGAGTAGCAAACAAGCACGTGGAAATGAAGACACGTGGTCCCTTTTCTTTCCGAGATTTAATAGCTTCCCTTCATTCTTCGCCTCTCTCAAGTTACTGAAAGAAGACCATTTTTTTCTTCCTGGCCATTTACTAATGCTCATTAAAGATTGGAAGGAACAAACAATGCTTGCCCTCTGAGGCTACCATTCAAAGCCACTCTGCATCTCTCTGTTCTAGTACTTGAGACAAATTAATTATTCCTTAGTGAAAAGTAGACAATTCCTATTTGGCCGGGAGAGGGGGGATGATTGTGTATTGCTGAATGGCGATCAATGCTGAAGGGAAATGACACAAATATGTATTTTCAGTCAAAGTAATTACAATTGATAGCGTTTTATTTTGGGTTTCGCAATGGACCCTTGTGAAGCCTGCTTACCAACAAAACCCAGGAGGAAGAGCTGGCGGTGAGATTGTGAGCGTGGACCTGCAATTAGGTTTAGCCCAGACCTCTGATGGTTAACATCAGAGCCCAAATCCCCATCTCCAAGACCGAGGAGGAATTAATTTGTGTGCTCTAGAAAACAATGCACTGCAGGCTGGATATTGCTGAAGATATTATAAGCATGTACACACAGAGGGAGACGTACTTCTACAACAATCACCCTTTTCCGGGTTGTGTTTCCTCTTTAAATTTTTTTTGTTCTTTATTATTTGTTGTGTATTATTGGCCTTGGCATTTCAGATGGTCTTGGACACTCTTCAGCTGCCAGGAGAGCAATGGACCGAGGGCTGATGGTTCGGGGCGAGGATTGGAGAGGCAGGCTTTCAGCAAAGGGGTTAATCTGCTGGCTAGTCTCGTGGCTCTAGTCTAGGAGCTCAGAACATCGAGAGGGTCCAGCTCACCCTTTCATCTCTCTTAATGAATCCAAGCTCAGTTATTTACCAATCCTAGATTGCTCTTGACACCACCTTTCCCTTGCACTTTAAAGAGTCCCAGGAGAGATCCCCTGCCAACTCCAACTGGACAGAGGATACATTTGGAAACCATTTTATCCCTCAATTACCAGGCGAGGCGTATGGAAAAGATTTGCGCTGCCTGAGATTTTGCGAAGCAATTAGACCTTCGAAGCCCGGGCAGGAGTGACAAGAGGCAAGCATGCATTGGTTAACGCAGCAATTAAATGGCTTGCTCCATATATCTCTAGATATTTTATGTGCTGGCAAATGCTGAAACCACGTTACAGGATTTATTATCTGTGTGCAAATTAGCTAGGCTATGTTTTTTGTTTTTTAAATAACACACAAAATTGAGAAACAAGAAAAATAATAATGTACAATTGCGAGACAGCGTGTTCAAAAGAAGATGATTCAGACAGATGTTCATTAAAATGGAAAAAAAAAACGTGCAATTGCTATCTATTATTAAGGAATAATGGCAATTAACACGGGGTTGTGAAATAATAGCCAAGTCAAAATATAACCCAGAAAGTTATTTGTAAGCTGGAACCTAAGATCTGCACGCTCTGTAAAGAGGGTACAGTATAGGCTCAAGATAGAATGTGATGTATAATAAGATGAAATTATTACTAGGAGACAGAGTCGTAAAGAGAAACTTTAACCAAGGTTTGAACTTCATTCCAATCAGTAGCTGATACCCACTTAACCATGAAAATCTATACCTTTTCTCAAACAGATCACCAAGGGGGGCTGTATAGCTGATATTGTGGTGAAACCCCTCCCACAGTGTGATGTCATCACCTTGGCCCTGACAGTTTGTGGGAAATAACAGCTTTTTCCATCTGCCAAGCAAGTAGTATCTTCCTCTGTGCATAGAACTCTCAGTAACAAACATTCCATACAGATCACCTGGCAGAACTAAAGATGTCAGTGCCTGTGATAAATTTCAGAATATGAGGAAAAGAACTTACAATGGGAAAACACTGACTAAATAATCTATAAATTAATATTGTAAAAAAAATAGCAATTTTATTCATTATGTTATTTTCACTACAGTTCCTCTTAAACTATTTCTTAATACCAGAACTTTAAAGCAGAAATTATTTCACAGTAGAATATTCTGAAGATTGAAATCTTACATGGGAGTTGATCAGTCAGTGTCTATTGGTCTGTAGAAATGTGTGAGCCTTGAGGTCCCGTTTACACATGCAGGTTAAACCTGGAATGTGTTACCTTATTTTGCCACAAGGGGCCACAAAAGTAATGAAAGTCTATGGAGACTTGCAGTCCCTTTCGCTGCGGTGCACTGCAAGCATCGGAGCTGGCGCAAGTGCAACAAAGCATGGGCGATGCATGTAGTGAAAACGAAGGAGCATGGTGCATTGGGGTGCACATTCACAAAACAGCGGGAATCCCAGTGATGTACTTCCTGCCCAGCAGGGAAATCATTACTGAGCGGGGGGCGGCTCTATGCATATGACCCTGTTGGCGCTGCAGGGTCATATGTGTGTCATTCTATGCATTGCGGTGGGATGCTTCAGGAGCATTAAATCCCACCAAAACGCAAAAAAAAAAGTGTAAAACGGGTTTCAAGGATAAGTGTAATTACAACATATGCAAATATACCAAAACAACTTCCAACAGCACCATGAATGATAATGAAATTACATTGCATTGCAGATTTTACCCTGTAAAAAGTTCTATAAAGTCCTCTGCACATCATCTAGTCAAATGTAGACAGGAAATGGATAAGCGAGAACACTGATCTGGGTTGTTATGTATTGCAAATGAGTTTGGGTTGGTGCACTGTGAAATGTGGAATTTAGTGTATAGTTTACCAAAGACAAGTCTTAACTTGGTGCTGGCATATATGGGATGGGAGTATTTTCTGTGACAATGCGGGAAGTGTCATATGAGGAAGTGGGCAGACAATGCAGCAAGTGTCATGTAAGGAAGTGAGCAGACAATGCAGGAAGTGTCGTGAAGGAATGAGCAGATGATGTGGGGAGTGTCATGTCAGGAAGTGGGCAGACAATGCAGGGATTGTCATGTGAATAAGTGGGCAGATAATGCCTAAAGTGCCATGTAAGGAAGGGGGCAGGCAATGCAGGAAGTGTTATGTGAGGATGGGGGTGGACAATGCAGGTAGTGTCATGTGATGAAGGGGCAGACAATGCTAAGTGCTATGTGAGGATTGAAGAAGGGGGCACAAAATGTGGGGAGTGTCATGTGAGGACTTGGGCAGACATTGTAGGAATTGTCATGTGAGGAAGGGGGTGGACATTGCGAGAAGTGTCATGTGAGGAAGGAGGCAGACAATGCGGGACATGTCATTAGAGGAAGGGGAAGACTATGCGGGTAGTGTCATGTGAGGAAGGGGGCAGGCAATGCGGAAAGTGGCATGTGAGGATGGGAGTGAACAATGCGGGTAGTGTAATTTGAGGAAGGGGCGGGCAATGCAGGAAGTGCTATGTGGAGAAGGGGGCAGAAAATGTGGGGAGTGTCTTGTGAGGAAGTGGGCAGACAATGTAGGGATTGTCATGTGAGGAAGGGGGTGAACAATGCGGGAAATTGTCATGTGAGGACGGAGGCAGACAATGCGGGAAGTGTCATTAGAGGAAGGAGGTGGACAATGTGGGAAGTGTCATTAGAGGAACTGGGAAGACAATGCGAGAAGTGTCATGTGAGTAAATGGCTAGACAACGTGCAGAATGTCATATGAGGAAGTAGGCAGACAATGCGGGAAGTGTCACGTGAGGAAGGGTGAAGACAATGCAGAAATAGTCATGTGAGAAAGGGAGGACAACATATGGAGTGTCATGTGAGGAAGTGGGTTTACAATGCTGGAAATGTCATGTGAGAAAGGGGGCGGACAATACGGGAAGTGTCATGTGAGGAAGGGGAAGACAATGCGGGGAGTTTCATGTGATTAAGTGGCCAGACAATGTGGGGAGTGTCGTGTGAGGAAGTAGGTGGACAATGCAGGAAGTGTCATGTGAGGAAGGGGAAGACGCGTACGTTAAAAAGGGGCGCTGGGAAAAAAGGGCGCCGGGTTTTTAACGATAAGCATGGATAACGTTTAAAAATGTATTGTACTGTATTTCGTTTAAAATTAATGTTTTATAAAGTTATAAATCATTAAATAATGTGCATTAAATCGGCAATTGTAAAAACGTTAATCTTTCGTTTAAATAGTGAAACGTATAATAACGTTTAAAAAAAAAATTACTAAGTAACCCTCCCTGTACCTACCCCTAACCCCTAGACCCCCCTGTTGATGCCTAAACCTAAGACCCCCCCTGTTGGTGCCTAAGTAACCCTCCCTGTACCTACCCCTAACCCCTAGACCCCCCTGTTAGTGCCTAAACCTAAGACCCCCCTGTTGGTGCCTAAACCTAAGACCCCCCTGTTAGTGCCTAAACCTAAGACCCCCCTGTTGGTGCCTAAACCTAAGACCCCCCTGTTGGTGCCTAAACCTAAGACCCCCTGTTGGTGCCTAAACCTAAGACCCCCCTGTTGGTGCCTAAACCTAAGACCCCCTGTTGGTGCCTAAACCTAAGACCCCCCTGTTGGTGCCTAAACCTAAGACCCCCCTGTTGGTGCCTAAACCTAAGACCCCCCTGTTAGTTTTTTCGTTTAAAAATAATGTTAAAAAAATGTATTGTTTTTCGTTTAAAAATAATGTTTAAAAAAATATTGTACTGTTTTTCGTTTAAAAATAAAATTTAAAAATGTATAAATCATTAAATAATGTGTAATCATGAGAAACAGTAATAAAACATTAAGTCTCCGGGCGCCGCTTTTAAAACGTTATTTTTCTCCGGCGCCCTTTTTTCCTATCGGGCGCCCATTAAACGATATTTATTATGGGAGTGAATGGCGGCGCCCGATTTGTCCACTAGCCTCAGGCGCCCGAATTTACTGTTCCCGGGGAAGACAATGCAGGGATTGTCATGTGAGAAGAAAGGCAGCATGGTGGCGTAGTGGTTAGCACTCTCCCCTTGCAGCGTTGGGACCCAAGTTTGATTCCCAGAGTTTGTATGTTCTCCCAAAAACATACAGATCAGTTGATTGGCTTCCCCCTAAAATTGTCCCTAGACTACAATACATACATGTACACAACAAAATTGGACTAGCACCATCAATATAAGCAATACACAATAAACCTATGAACTGTGCAGAATGACAAAAGTATACTATGAACACCAGGAGAAAGTAGTCACAATACCGCACCAGACCAGCAATCATAATTAATTATCAACTTTATTGTCCAAAAATTTACATAAAAACGATTAAAAACAGTATATATGTCAGGAGGGTCCACATAATATTCATAATGTAGGGATTGTCATATGAGGAAGGGGGTGGACATAGCACATACCTTGGTAAAATGATTCACACAGTCACATCCTTGGTTTATCTCTTGGTGGTCTGTGGTTACATATCTTTGCATATCCCTTGCACTTTCTTTATTGGTTTATTTGTGATTCATGTTGACACAATATTTCACTTTTGGCACTGTGGGAGTTTCATGGTGATTGGTATTTTCTCTTCCTCACTCTCCTTATCAAAGTTTAATTGGATATACTGTATATTGCACCTTGCACTTTGTTGCTACTGTATGTATTGCTCTCCTTTGCACAGCATTTTGCACTTTATTAGCAAATATGTTTTTTCATTAATTCTTACTGTTATTACAATTGTATGGAACATCACCGGCTTTTTTGATGTCACAAACGTAGAATTTTCTGTTCGCGAACAGCAAACTCGAACTTCCATAAAAGTTTACGAACATGTGAACTGCCATAGGCTTAAATGGGAAGGCAAATTTTAAAACCTACAAAATAAAGACTGTTTTTGGCCACAAAAGTGATGGAAAAGTTGTTTCAAGGGGTCTAATACCTGGACTGTGGCATGCTGGAGGGGAATCCATGCCAAAAGTCCCACCAAAAATTACGGAGTTGAAACAGAGTCAGGTTTTAATCGCTAAAGCGCAGAAATCACATTACATTCCTACACTTGTGCAATAGAGGGCTGCTTTAACCAGTTCAGGACCACAGCCTTTACCCCCCCCCCCCCCCCCCAAAGACCAGGCCATTTTTTGTCAAATAGGCCAAGCTGCAGGGCCGCACAACACAGCACACAAGTGGTCCCCCCCCCCTTTTCGCCCCACCAACAGAGCTCTCTGTTGATGGGGTCTGATCGCTCCCCCAATGTTTGTTTGTTTGTTTGTTTGTTTGTTTTGTAAAAAAAAATATTTATTTTTAAATAAATTTCCTTTTTTTTTTTTTACACTAAACCCTCCCTCCCTCCTCCCGCCATTCAATCAGCGTGGTCAGCTGTCATAGGCTTCAGCCTATGACAGCCAATCACCTCCAAACGCACAGAGGGGACAGCCGTGTGACACGGCTGACCCCAGTACAGCGCTGCCTTGGATCGCAGTGCTGTACAGGTAATTAGATGGCGGTTTCACTGTCTAACAGTCTTCCAGCGGCGATAGCCACTGGGAGACTGAAGGCGGAGCGGAGCTCCTCCTACCAAGCAGGAGATGCGTGATCTCCTGCAAAAGCAAGCCCCAGGACTTTACGCTGATCGGCGTTAGGTGGTCCTGGGGCTGCCACCACGGTCACGCCCGTTGGCGTGATGTGGTCCTTAGGTAGTTAAAATGACCAGAGTGGTAATGTAAGGGTTATGCCCGCTTCACACTGACAGACCAGATGCAGCGTTTACCGAGATTTCTGCATGTGCGCTAAACTGGACGGACTAGCGTTGCTACAAGTTTTACCAGACAGACAGGCTGGTTATAATCTCTAAAGGGCAGAAATCACATTGATGGTGGGCTGTGGAGTGTCACACACAGAGAAATGCAATAGTACTATCAGAATACAGTGGTACTGTGCGTGCTACTTAATGTTACAACAGCAGTAGTGTGCACACAGCTGTGGGCTGTAGAGTGTCACACACACTCACAAAAAAAAAAAAACAACCACAGGAGACCGATGTGCTAAGGCTGTTTGGGGTGCTTTCACAGCAAGTGAGGAACAAAAACACAGGCCTAGCTAATGTTTTCCCTACCTATCTGCAGCAAGTCTGACCCTGCTCTCACTAACAGTCGGCAGCCAGCAAAGAATGAATCCAACATGGCCACACACCTACTTTTTGATAGGGGGGGTGGGGGGTCCAGGAGGGGGTGCTAGCTGATTGGCTGCTATGTGTCTTTTGACTGTGAGGTAAGGGGTCAAATTTTGGCTCTATGATGATGTATAGGGGGTGGGCTGAACACGCCATATGTTCGCAGTTTGCAGTTCGAGAACGTGAACAGCGGAAATTCGCCGGGAACTGACCACCGGTGAACCATTCGGGCCATCTCTAATTGCACATTATGATTATTATGTAGACCCTCCTGGCATATGTAGTGTTTTTAATTGTTTTTATGTAAATCTTTGGACAATAAAGTTGATATTAATTAGTATTGATTGTGATTACTTTCTCCTGGTGTTCATACAACACATACATTACACGATACAAACACAGATATATGACTATGGTAGGGATTAGATTGGGAGCCCCTCTGAGGGACAGTTAAGTGACGAGACAATATACTCTGTACAGTGCTGCGGAAGATGTCTGTGCTTTATAAATAATAATATAAAGAATACAATGTAGGGATTGTCATGTGAGGAGGGGAGTTGACAATGCTAGAAGTGTCTGTCACGGAACAGCCGTGAGAAATGTGGGCGAATTGGAAGGATCCGCGCAGTCCAATTTCTGATCGCTCTCTGGCTAAATTTGTGCAGCCATTGCAGTAATCAGAAACTGACATTCCTGGTTTTTCTTTTTTTAATAAAGAAAGTTCTTTCCCTCCTTCCCCCCAAAAGGCAGGAGCCTGCTGCAGCTGTCCCCGGCATCAAGCTGTGCTGATGGCCCATCCATCAGATGGAGCTGATAAGCAGCATGACAGATCCAATTTAGTTTGGAAAAGTCAGACACTCTGGCTACAATCCCCAGCAGGGGAGCTGACATGTAGCTTGCTGCCCCAAGCTTCAAAAGAGCCTTCACTTAGGAATGACCTGCTGTAAATCCCAGATGTATATCATATTCCATAAACTGCTATATGTGTCATATTTTCTGTATTACCAGGCTGGCAGACCCTCCAAACTAACAGAGCATGATGGGCCCTGTCTGGCGCTGGTTCTGAGAAAGTTTCAGAACATTCTGAAGTAAAGACTACCAGTTAGGCAGTTCGAAAGTGCCCTGATGATACCACAGGGGTCCCATCCCTAATGTTTGGTATCAGGCTGCTGGGTAAATCGAGACAGACCTGAAAATGTTAGTAAATCTACCCTGACCTGTACGGTTCTGTGAGATAGAGCCTATATCTGGTTAGATATGATTTCTGGTCCCCAGGACAAAGGGAGGACTCATCTCATATTCTAAGGGTGTGTGTGGCTTCCACCCTCACTCCCTCCTACAGGATCAGGGGCATAAGAATGGCAGAGGAGCCAAACTCAGTGTCCTCCACCTTGAAACACCATCTTGATCACATCTGTGCCAGCTTGAGGATATTCTGGCATCCACCTGGTCTGAACTCTGAACTTTGAACTGAAACAAAAAGAACTCTACAAGTTTTTCCCACAACAGGACATCTTTCCACAAATCCTAAGTATTTTCTCCCTTTTTATTTCATACTGGCTATTAATGTTTCAATAATTGTTAATTTTAATAATTTTCTGTATATATTAATTATTTATATTGCACGTAATAAAGACTTTATCAAAGTCGTTTACTGTTCCGCTACACCTGCTATACAGCCATGCACAGAAACTGAACTCAGGTCTCTGAGGAGTCGCTACTATTGTTGATATCTAGACAGAATACAGCGTGTTTTAACCATTTTATTTGCAGGATCAGTCAGTCAGTCGGTAGGGACCACTGGCCCATACCAGTGGTGGTGGCAGATATACCCTGAAATAGTGTGTAAGTTGTAATTACCGTACCTCACAGACTCCCTTCTAGTCGGGCTGCTGCCCAAATTCCGTCGATTTCCGTTCACCGATTGCGACCACAGTTTGCATGGTCTGTGTGCTGAAACCGATTGGAAGGCAAATTGCGTTCCGACCACTAGGGCTCCTGTGACAGTGTCATGTGAGGAAGGGGAAAACAATGCAGGGAATGTCATGTGAGGAGGTGGGTGGACAATGCTGGAAGTATCAAGTGAGTAAGGGGACGGAAGATGCAGATAGTGTAATTTGAGGAAGGGCGGAAACAATGTCAATAGTATCATGTAAGGGAGAGGGCCGACAATGCAGGTATTTTCATGTGAGGAAGGGGGTGGACAATGCTGAAAGTGTCATGTGAGGAAGAGGGGTAGGCCATGCAGGGATTGTCATGTGAGGAAGTGGGCGAACAATGCAGGAAGTTTCATGTTAGGAAGGAGGTGGGCAATGCGGGAAGTGTCATGTGAGGAAGGGGGAAGACAATGTGGGGAGTGTCATGTGAGTGAGTGGCTAGACAACATAGGGAGTGTCAAGGGAGGAAGTAGGTGGACAAAGTGGGAAGTGTCATGTCAAGAAGAAGGAGGACAATGCAGGTATTGTCATGTGATGAAGTGGGCACACAATGCGGGAAGTGTTATATTAGGAAGGGGGTGGACAAAGTGGGTGTGTCATGTGAGTAAGTGGCCAAACAATGTGGGGAGTGTCATGTGAGGAAGAGGGAAGACAATAATGCGGGAAGTGTCATGTGAGGAAGGGGAATACAATGCAGGGATTGTCGTGTGAATAAGTGGGCAGACAATGCGGGGAGTGTCATGTGAGGAAAGGGGTGGGCAATGCACTGTCTTATGAGAAAGGGGACAACCAAAGTTGATGTCATAAGTAAATGGATTAGATAATGCATGCACTACTCTATGCAGACAATGTGTTATGAGTTGTGTGAGGCAGGGACAGACAAAGCTGTAGCTCATATTACTATGTAACTCCTTCCTATTATAGCATCCACCATTATAGAGTTTATCCATTATAGTGCACACCATTATAGTGATCCCACATTATGGCACTCTCTCCTATAATATTAGCCTCTCTCCCTGTAATATCAGACCAATAAATAGCACTACTATAATAAAATGCCTTGAAATTGGAGGAAGCACTAAAATGGAAATCGCTTGTTACCACTTGGGGAAACTTCTGGGAGGCTAGAGAGTGAAGAGGACCGAGAAGGGGAGGGACCGCAAAGACCACAAGCAGCATAAGGAGTAGGTAATCTAGTCCACCATGGACTTAATTAAAAAAAAATCTCCCCACTTCAGGGGTGCTTTAAGTCGGATCTTTAAAGCACCCCTGAAGTGGGGAGATATGTTTTTTAAATTAAGTCCATGGTGGACTAGATTACCTAATCCCCTTCTCGGTCCTCTTCACTCTCTAGCCTCCCAGAAGTTTCCCCAAGAGAAGAGGACTGAGAAGGGGAGGGACCGCAAAGACCACAAGCTGCATAAGGATTAGGTAATCTAGTCCACCATGGACTTAATTTAAAGAAAATATCTCCCCACTTCAGGGGTGCTTTAAAGATCCGACAACCTCAAGGGACACTCATATACACACTAGATTCTCAGCCAAGACGTGTCCGAACAGCCGCCTCGGTCAAGTTCAATCTGCTTGTATGAAGCCCTAGTAAAGTGTGCTCCCTGCTTTAGGGTTGGTACACACATGCGCTCAATGTCACCCGGCAGGGATCGCTATCCGATCCCTCAGATGACATTGTAGGGCCGATACTGTAGCCGGCAGGCTAGTGACATGCTCTATTCCTATGCGGGGGGGGGGGGGGGGGGGGAGGGGGGCAGAGAAGCGCAGCTGTGACTAGGGCTGGATTTACCATAAGGCACTGTAGGCACGTGCCTACAGGCTTCTGATGATGGAAAGGCAGCTCACTCCCTCAGCGCCTCCCTCTCTCCTTCCCTATGCAGAGTCCTTACAAGAGTGTAAATGAGAGGTTACTCACCCGGCTCTCTGCATTCCACTGACCAGATCTCCCTTCAGTTAGGAGCACCTCTAGCTACTTAATACTGATGATACCTCTCGCTTCCTAATACTAAGGGGCATCTGTAACTACCTATGATGGGTAAGGGAAGTAAGGGAGAAGTGACAGCAGGGACAACCAGCACTCTTGTGGTGTGGTTTGGTAAAGGTTTCTGGTTACATGGAGGGCTAAAGTCAAAGATGCCAGGAAATCTGTGCCTATAGGCTTCTGTAAGGTAAACCCGGGCCTGGCTGTGACAGAGGAAAGAATAAAGCTCTCCGCCGGCCAATGGCCCAATCGTTTTGCCCAGCTGATGGCTGACTGAAGATGCTGCACACACGTTAGATTCTCAGATTCTCTGGCTGAGTTTTATCTAGAGCGTTTATGAAGCTTTAGAAAAAAAGCCTCATATAAAAATGACTGCTAAACAAATGATACATTAAAAAGAACACATGCTAGTACAAAAAGCCTGAGGGTAGTAGAGGCACTTTAATGCACTACAGCAAAAAGTAGATATACAATATATGTCTCTGCCTAGGTCAATCTGTTGTGAGATTTGTATTTCAATGAGAATTGAAATGTTCCAGGGATTGTATTTCACGTAAGTAGTGAGCCACATGTAATTACGTATCTGTCCTTGTAAACACACAAAGGGTTAGTAGCGGCAGTGCTCACTGCATACACAAGAGTGGATGCTAGGCATTAGCAGTAAACTCATTCCTATTTTCCATAAGTGAGTATATTTTGATGCAAACATGGCCTTTCAAGCTTTCTTTTCTAGTATGGAAATGCACTTTTTCCTGCCTAAAAGGCCAGCACAATATATTTTTTCTCTAATACACAAAAGCACTCTAGTCATTTGCTGTTTGGTAATACAATAACTGCACTATGTGTTATCTTGGCATCCAAGTTAAAAAAAAAAAAAAAAAAGCTTTCTCTTTTGAATCCTGTAGCTGGTAATAAAGCAGCGTTACTCTTCCATCTTGGGAAACAGGAGGACAATGACTTACTGAGCTGGAATGGACTGACAGCTATTTATCAAAGACAATTTAAGCGATATATGATTTATGTCCAGGATTATATGTAAGGACGCTAATGTGTTTAGGTATTGAACATATCCAATCTAAATTTCAACTATTATACAGGCTGTCAGTGCCAACTATTCCTGGGGATTCTACTTTCTGTAAATAGGACAGAGCTCAAGGAAACTTAAAGAAATGAAATGGCTGCATAGAGTAGCTATGAGGTGTGACTGTCGTGTTCTTATGTTTTCATTAAACAGATCAGGATGAATCTGCTGGTAAAGGGTAAGTGAGCTGATGAACAGAAGTTACCTACCTGCCCCTCAGAGGTATACCTACAAAATAGCTGCTGGGAAACTTGGGTGCAGGATAAAGCATATATACAGCTTACCCTGCTCATGCACAAGTACCTGCAGCGCTAATTACTATTCCCCCTCCAGGCCATCGTGGATGGTTAGCAGTGCCGTAGCTAAGGAGCTATGGGCCCTGGTGCGAGTTATACATGGGGCCCCCCAGCACTTTATACATAACAATTGATATGGCACACCAAAACCTGCCAAGGACAACCACAGTGTCAGAGTTGCAAGTAGGGCATGGGGAACAGTGTGTTAAGGATTAGTACTATTCAAAACATCTATAGAAGTGATTATTACCAGCACGGGACCAATAGAGAGCTAATACTGTGATAGAGGGTGGACCCTTCGGGGCCCTTCTGGCCCAAGGGCCCCGATGCGGTCACTACCTCTGCACCCCCTATTGCAACACCACTGATGGTGAGGAAAGATGTAATTCAGCTTCCAGATATTGATGAAGGCCAAATTACGGCGTTTTAAAAGTAATTTGAGCTCTGTCTTTTGAAGGCGCCCAAATTACTCACTGAGCGCAGCTATACCCGTAATTCCTACTACGTCCTATGGTGGCGCCAGCTGCGCCCAAATCTCCTGCGCTGTTTTAACAGCGCTCACCGCAGAGAGTAGAAAAAAATATAACTGGCAAGACCCACATAAAATACTGTTATAACAACAGGTCAAAGAGCTAAAGGTGTGTACATATCTTCAGTAAGTGTCCCCCATCAGGCTGGAGCTTGATGCCATAGGCGACATCCCATGTGGGGAACGAGTGCTGCACAGACACGTCCATCGGGTATACTGCAAAAGTATGCACAGCCTCTATCATACCTCCCAACTTTTGAAGATGCCAAAGAGGGACACTTAAGCCACGCCCCCTGTGTGGCCTTATGCCACACCCCTGCTTTTGCAGGAGAGTGACAATGGGTGCGGAGGAGGGTGCCAGTTGGTGGGAGAGGGTGACACTGAGTGGAAAGGAGGGGGCCACTGGGTGGGGAGGAAGGTGCCCATGGGTAGAAGGAGGGTGCCATTGGGTGGGGAGGTGGGTACCAGTGGGTAGAAGGGGGTTGCCAGTGGGTTGGGAGGTGAGTGCCTTTGGGTGGGGAGGAAGGTGCTGGTGGGTAAGAAGGGGTTGGCAGTGAGGAGGGGCGACGAAGATGCCAGTGGGTGGGGAGGAGGGTGCCCGTGGGTGGGGACGAGGGTGCCCATGGATTGGGAGGAGGGTGCCACTGGGTGGGGACCAAGGTGCCAGTGGGTGGGGAGGAAGGTGCCCGTGGGTGGGGAGGAGGGTGCCCAAGGATGGGGAGGAGGGTGCCACTGGCTGGGGACCAAGGTGCCAGTGGGTGGGGAGAAGGGTGCCACTGGGTGGGGACCAAGGTGCCAGTGGGTGGGGAGGAGAGTGCTACTTTGGGTGGGAAGATGCCTGGGCATAGAGGTGGCAAAAAAAATTATCGAGGCTACAGCCGCGCAATGTTGGATGCGGGGGCCGGCGCACCAGCATGATACCTCCCTCCCTCCCTGTCAATGGCCCCCCTACTGTGTGTGTGTGCCCCCCCCCCCCTCCCCCTGCATGCAGAGTTTTCGCAGCGGAGCGGTGGTCATCTTACCCGTCCATGCGCGCATACCGGGAGCCGGCTCAGTACATGCTGCAGTGTCACATGGTTGCAATTCAAACAGACGCCAGACACAGGAGGAGGCCAGGAGCTAGTGATGGGAATTCCGGCTCTTCTCGGAGAATCGGCTCTTCTGAATCGGCTCCCATTAAAGAGCCGGCTCTTACGGCTCTCAATCGGCTCTTCATTAAATATCACTAGACACCACTCAGAATCGGAGTAAAAGCCCCGCCCCCGTCTCCATGACAACTCCAGACTGTTTCGCTGACTGCCCCAATCCCTCCTGCTACTGCTATGCTCTGCCCCATACACACCTACAAGCTGCAACTACAGGACTACATCTCCCAGCATGCCTCAGCGCCCTTTATTACACAGCAAATCAGAGCTGTGTGGGGCGGCTGAGGCATCGGCTCTTTAAAAACTGAGAACCGGCTCTTGTCGTTCACAGCAAAGAGCCGGCTCTTAGAGCCGGCTCGTTCGCGAACGACCCATCACTACCAGGAGCCACGGCAGCGTGACAGGTGAATTGACAACTCTGACCACGGTCCCAGGGGGTACATATGTGGGGGGAGGCCGGCCAGTGGTCTGTCGGATCCGTCATTCATAGAGAAATAGAACGCAGTACCACACCCAAACAAGCCCTTTCAACCAAGATTTTCCAGCATGCCGGACTGATCGTTTAGAACAAGATGGTCGGTTGGGTGACCATCGATCTCCGCCAGATGCGATCATTATGATTCAATCAGCCTGATATTGATGCTGAAAACTGAGTAATGTGTGGGCACGCTGAGAGTTGACATGATGTAGATTATATAGATGAGGTGTGTCTCTTCAAGCGTTCTCTATGGCAGGATTTCATGTATGATGTCTAGTGTGAAAGAATTTTCCTAAATGTGGCATCATTGTGGCATACATGGCATAGTGGTTAGTGCTCTCACCTTGCAGCGTTGGGTCCCCCCGGTTCAAATCCCAACCAGGTCAACCAGTTTGTATGCTCTCCCTGTGTCTGTGTGGGTTTCCTCCAGGCACTACGGTCTCCTCCCACATCCCAAAAACATACAGATAAGTTAAGTGGCTTCCCCCAAAATTGTCCCTAGACTATGATACATGCACTATATGATACATACATAGACACATGACTATGGTAGAGACTAGATTGTGAGCCCCTCTGAGGGACAGTTAGTGACAAGACAATATACTGTGCAGCGCTGCATAATATGTCGGCGCTATATAAATACTTAAAATAAATAAACATAGAAAAGTTCTTTCCGTTTTTTAAATAAAGAAGCAAATGTGAAGCCTCTGTTAAAAAAATTGGCTCCCCAGTCTGAAATCAACTGGATGGCCCAGGCTTTCTGTGTACAGCCATCTTACCTTACCATAATCTGCTACATTAACAGACACATGTATGGGCATTAGACAGCTCCGCAAGACCTGCTAACAGCTGCATCTATGGATCTGTGGTTCACGGTAAACGGTAACTTATGACCATATGTTTAGCTGAATGCTTACACAGTTAAACGCTGCTTGTACTACCTACTTAAATAGCAGCAGATATCTTGTACTAAATAAAATCCTGAAGCATCTCTCTCATTAGCACTAGTATTAAAGTGATTTAATTGCTGTGAAACTCATTTGCATATAGTGCATCATATTGTGGCTATTTGCATTTAATAAGAAATGCAAATAATTAGCACAAGGTAGCATCAGGAAACGCAGGAAACGAAGGAGCATATCTATTACAAAACGAATGCAAAGTATTAAACCCCATCATGCGTATATTATAACTTTATATGAGCTGTAGGGTTGCACACACAGATTATACAAGATTTATAATAGTTTTACTTATGAATCCCAGGTCAATGTGTAAAAATAACAATACACCGTGTGCGTATGCACATTTGTGTGTTTGGAGAGAGGGCTGAGGGGAACGACATAGCTCTACTTCTTAAAATCAATATAATTTTTGTATGCTTTTATTTTGAGACACTTTTATTTACTTACTCGATTTTGGAACTATATTGTTTGAACTTCACTTTATACAAAATCCATGTCTTATGTTGGAATATCTTGTGATATATTTGGTTGGACAGCTGTAATTCTGAACCATAACCTGTTTATGGCGGCATATCTTACCTAGTGCCCCCTACTACAGGTAAGAATGTCTCGAGTCTGCGTTGACACATGTACATTTAAAAGTTATGGGGTGGGTGTGAGTGGAAAGGAGGCACTAAACCACCCCCCCATCCCTAAAATTAAGTACTCACCTAAAGATGGATCGTGTACCGCAGGAACAAGCGACAGACGTGAACAAGACTTCATACAATGGCGGTAATTAGCTTGGGAGTCTACGAGGATTGAGACGATGCGATCCGTCATGATGGACACGATCGCCGCACATCACTAAAAATCGTTTAACTGAAAATCTGCACAAATTGCATCATGGGTATGGTATTTAACTGCTTTGTCCACAGCTACAGCATATCTACATCCTAGCTACTAGGATGTAGATATGAGATTTTTAGCAGAAGCAGTGCTGCAAGCGATCGGGTGCGCTCCCGTTACAGCTTGCTTCTGCACTAATTGGTCTGAGGGAACCAATTAGCAGACCCCCCCCCCACCCCCACCCACAGAGGAATGATCAATGCTGTGCCCATTAGCATTGATCATTTCTACCTACTCCATACGCTGATCTGTTAATAAATAACTTGTAAATAAAAGTATGTCTCACCTTCATACCTCCCACCTTTTTGATATAAGATAGAGGGACACTTACATGCCCCTGACACGCCCCAGGATCTAGCGATGATCGTGCTGCAGGATCCTCTTCTCACAGCTCCCCAGTCAGCCCTGTAATTGGGTGTACATCAGGTCCTGGCTTAATGATGTCATTAAAGAGACTCTGAAGCGAGAATAAATCTCGCTTCAGAGCTCATAGTTAGCAGGGGCATGTGTGCCCCTGCTAAAACGCTGCTATCCCGCGGCTTAACAGGGGTCCCTTCACCCCCAAACTCACACCCGCAAAAGTTGGTCGCAAACTTGGTCGTAAAATTCTCTTCCTGGAGGCAGGGCTAACGGCTGCAGCCCTGCCTCTCAGCGCCGTCTATCAGACGCGCATCGCCGCCTCTCCCCCGCCCCTCTCAGTGAAGAAAGACTGAGAGGGGCGGGGGAGAGGCGGAGATACGCGCTGACAGACGCGCGTGGTGCAGGGCTGCGGCGGTTAGCCCTGACCCAACCAGGAAGCGCTCCCCCGCTGTACCGAGGGGATTTGGGGGTGAAGGGACCCTCGTTAAGCCGTGGGATAGCGGCATGCCCCTGCTATCTATGAGGTCTGAAGCGAGATTTATTCTCGCTTCAGACTCTCTTTAAGCCAGGACCCGGTGTATACAGAGCTGTGAACAGCGTCCCCTGCTGCACAATCATCGTTAGATCCCGGGAGGTGAGTCAAGCTTTTCTTTACAGGTTTTTATTAACAGATTGGGGCATGGGGGGCTGCCTAATAGGAGGGAGGCTGCCTAATACAAGGGGGTGGCCTGCCTAATATGAGGGGGGGACCTAATACTGGAACATCTGGCTATCTATAATGGGAGGTAGTACTGGGGGCACATATGGCTATCTATATGGGGGGACCGAATATTGAGGGCACAGCTGACTGTCTATACTGGGGGGATGACCTATTACTGGGGGCACAGTTAGCTACCTATAGGGGGCTAATAATGAGGCACATCTGGCTAGCTAAACTGTGGGCCTTTTACTGGATCAAAGCTGACTATACTACTGGGATCCATCTAGCTATTTAAAGTGGGGATAATACTGGGGGCACATCTGGTTACCTGTACTGGGGAGAGCAGCATTTCTGGTTGTCTAGACTGGGGGGGAACCTAATACTGGGCTCACACCTTGCTACCTATAGTCTGGGGCTAATACTGGGGGCGCATCTGGCTACTAATACAGGGGGGAGGGGATGGTGGGCTACCGAATACTAAGGGCACATCTACTACCATTTAAGATATTTTTAATGTTTTCTCAATTCTAAGGGAAAAGTACACCTTGTAGCAAAAAGCCACTTTTATTTCAGAAACAAATATCATCACCATAAATTGTGCGAGGAACATAATTGAAATGTTATAAAAAAAACAGATGAAATAGCCAAATAAAATTTTTGTTTTTTCTCTACAGTATCACTTTTTATTTATAAACTAGGATTGGTAAAAACTGAGAAATAATCTATTTTTGTATTTTTTTTCTTATTTAAAGAGTTCTCCTGGGGGGTACTCAGGGTCCCAATGAGGCTTCCCCCTCCACTGTAGCTGCAGTCAATTCAGCGCAGGCTTCGCCGCAGTCTCCTGCAATCCACGCTCGACAATCCTGACAAGGCTTGCTATATTTACCTTCCCTGGCTCCAGCAGGTGGTGCTGTTGCGGCTCTCAGCACGGAGATAGGCAAAAATAGCCGATCTCTGTCAGTTCCACTCTACTACGCAGGCGCAAGCAGAGCGGGCTGACAGCGATCGGCTATTTACGCCTATCTCCGAGCGGAGAGCCCATACTGCACCTGCGCTGGAGCTGGAAAGGTAAATATTGACATCCCTGCTGTTCGGAGGGCCAGAGCAAGACTGCCGTGGGACACAGGAGGACGGGGGAAGCCTCGATAGGATCCGGAGGATTCCCCCTACCTAGGTGAGTACCCCACAGGAGAACTTTTAGTCATTACAGGTTTTCTTTAATATGCATAGGAAACAAAATAGTTCTTGAGATAAAATACCACCAAATGAAAGCCTGTCTTCTCGTGCAAAAAGCAATATATGTATCACTTATGTGTCATTAGTAGTGATAAAGTTATTGGTGATTAAATAGGGACATAGCTAAAACGTCATAACTGCTCTGGTCCATAGGGGGGGAAACAAGGTCTGGATGCGAAGTGGTTAAGAATTAAAAAAAATCTTAAAATAGGTTAACATGGTAGGGATAGGTTACCTAATCAACACATCATCATAAATAATACCATCGTTTATTAAAAAAAATAGTTTATTAAAAAAAAATAATACCATAGTTTATTAAAACACATGGGCAATGCATTTCCCTGGTAAGCTCCTGCTTCCTCAGGTCAATGCAAGCATCTGTAGGTCATGCTATGCTAGGAGTATCTACTAGGATTATTAACAATTATAAGTAGTTCATTCTAATTGTTTACAAATGAGTTAAAAGCATTACCTATTACTTATTTAACTAAAATAAATATTGAGTTCTATTTCTATGAGATTTGTTATACTTAAAGAGAACCCGAGGCGGGGTTCTTCCATCGCAATCAATATACAGAGGCTGGGTCTGTCTATAGAGCCCAGCCTCTGTTCCTAGTTAGTTCCCTCCAAAGCCCCCCCTGCGCGCTGTCAGACCCCATAAAACACAGCCGCGCTACGCGGCTGTGTTTACCTCACTACTGTCAGTCTCGGCTGCTCCCCCGCCTGCTGATTTGCTCCGGTCCCCGCCCGCGTCCCTTTTCTCGCCTCTGATTGGAGGGAAGGGACGCGGGCGGGGACCGGAGCGAATCAGCAGGCCGGGGAGCAGCCGAGACTGACAGTAGTGAGGTAAACACAGTGGGCAGGGACCGGAGCGATTCAAGAGGCCGGGGGAGCGGCGAGACTCACAGTAGTGAGCTAAACACAGCCGGCTGCGACACGCTGCGTGTCGCCAGCGCGGCTGTGTTTTATGGGGTCCGACAGCGCGCAGGGGGGGGGGGGGGGGGCTTTGAAAGAAACTAACTAGCAACAGAGGCTGGGCTCTATAGACAGACCCAGCCTCTGTATATGGATTGCGATGGAAGAACCCCACCTCGGGTTCTCTTTAACTAATTGTGATAACCCCAAGACCCCCTTAAAGGGAAGGTTCGAGGAAATTAAAAGAAAAAAATATCTACTTACCTGGGGCTTCATCCAGCCCCTGGCAGCCGATATGTCTCTCGCTACAGCTCCTGTGTCCTGGGAGATCCTGCACCTGCGCAGAACATTCCAGGCCATGTAAGCGAGATCGCGAGCGACGCGGACGTGCACATGCGCAGGCACAGAAGATCCTGACCTGGCGGAGCTGCGGCAAGGGATATATCGGCTGCCAGGGGCTGGATAAAGCCTTTTGAGGGACTGGAGGAAGCACCAGGTAAGTTCAGATTCCATTTTTACATTGTGTTCAGGGTCCCTTTAAACAGAAGATGAAAAATTCTCTCTAAGGAGAAAACAGGTGAAAAAGTGTAATTGCATATAGGCGAAAGTGTGCAAAGATATGTGGGTGGCTTCTTTGCATACAAATATGAAGTCTGCCTTTTGGTCAGGGATAGGTGAGCTGGTAATATTTGGGGGACTGCAGTTTAGGGAAATCATAGTAACTTTCGATTGATGATATCCTTGTGCAAAAAGAACAAAAGCAAACAGCGCCCAGTTGTCAGCACTAAAAACCAATATACTGTGCGGGATTTATGGAAGCTCTGACTGGTCCTCTTAAAGTGAATACTGGCCTTCTCCTGGAAATCAGGTGCATGCAGTCCCCAATCCACAGACACGCAGTTATCAAACAGTACACTACTCTGGGCACACTATAAATGAGGGATATCCTGTGAACTCTGAAAATTACACTTTCTAATGTATTGGTTTAATTACAGGCTTCAGAGCCAGAGATATGAATATCATGATAGAAAGGTTATTCGCAAGCAAAGTCATATGCTAGGAGGGTACTTCAGAATAATTGCTTTAATAGAAAGATAATTATATATGTATAACATTCTCATTTTTTCATCTAATCCTTTATAGTCTTGTAAGACAGTTTGTTTTCCCGGCAGACGTGGCATTTCTGTTATGTGTTAAGAAGAAAAACTGTGTATGGGAACTGCAGGGAGGGTGCGGAGAGTGGTTTGCTCTGACCAATCGAAATGAGCCTCATTGTTCAGAAGTGATTACATATAGCAGAATTATGTTTATTAATATTGTTATTAATAACCCCTGAGCTGGAAGAGGGTAATTTTAGTAGCGGATGACTTAATCTTATGTATCCGTGGTAGACTACAGCTTTTTTTTTTCTAAGGTACCATTCCTGCATTTTAATGAATCTGTAATGTAATGTAATTAACATCTGTACTGTAATTTAATGTCTTACATCAATAAACCTGTAGAGTATTTTTTTTTAAAAAAGGCAAACAGATAAATACAAAATGCACATAATCTACAGTAACCTGTAAGCAATAGGACATCACGAATGTCAAACTCCAGTCTTCGAGGGCCAAGGTCCTCACACATTTTTGGTACAGTGCAAATTACCGATAGAACTGTTCGCAGGGGAGCAGTATTCTGCGAACTTCTGCTTTTCGCATTAGTGGCGAACAGCGAACATTTGGCGTGCTCGATTCGCCCCCTATACATTATCATTGAGCTAAACTTTGACCCCTTACCTCAAAGTCAGCAGACACATGGCAGCCTATCAGCTAGCACCCATTCCTGGACCCCCAACCCTTTATCAAAAAGCAGTTGTGTGGCCATATTGGATTCTCTACTGGTTGCTCACTGTTAGTGAGAGCAGGGTCAGACTTGCTGCAGATAGGTACTGAAAGTATTAGCTAGGCCTGTGTCCTTGTTCATCACTAGTGGTGAAAGCACCCCAAACAGGCCTTTTGAGGGCTAGCACATCAGTCACCTGTGTTTTTTGTGTGTGACACTCCACAGCCCATTGACACCCAGAGCTGTGTGCACACTACTGCTGTTCTTTATTAAGTTGCAGACACAGAACCACTCCAGTGCATTATTATGTCACTGTATTCTGATAGTACTATTGCATTTATCTGTGTGAGACACTCCACAGCCCACTGGCACACAGAGCTGTGGATAATGTGATTTCTGCCCTTTAGGCATTAAAACCTGACTTTGCGTCAACTCCGTAATTTTTGGTGAGACTTTTGGCATGGATCCCCCTCCAGCATGCCCCTGTCCAGCTGACCACTTGAAACAACCTTTTTATCACGTTTGTGGCCAGAAACAGTCTTTGTAGGTTTTAAAATTCACCTGCCCATTGAAGTCTATGGCGGTTTGCCAGATTCGCCTGTTCACAAATTAATTTCGGAAGTTCGCGACCCCGAAAATTCTATGTTCACGTCATCTCTAATTACCATTTTCCGCATATAAGACGCTCCAGACTATAAGATGCAAAAAAATATACTAAACCTGGTGCGTCCATGGTTCAGGAGCGTCTTGTAGATGTTCTCCACCAAGTATTGTGTCTCCCTTTAAACTCAATTGTCGTCCTGTGTCCCCATGTGTCCTCCTGTCTCCTCCATTTGTTCCCTTCTGTCCCCAGTGTGCCCCCTTCTATCCTCCATGTGTCCCCTTCTGTCCACTGTTCCCCCCGTGTTCTCCGCCGCTTCCCCTGATTAGATGTAAGCATTGGTAACATGGCTCACCTCATCCATCAGCTCCAGCGGTGATCAGAGACCACTACTCTTCCTCACTGTTCCCCTAGTGCCAGCTTCTGCAGAAGCCAGCAGTAGCGGAACAGTGAGAAAGAGGAGAGGTCTCTGATTGCCGCTGGAGCTGATGGAAGAGGTGAGTCATACTGCTGCTGCTTACATCAAATCAGGGGAAGCGGAGAACACCGGGGGAACAGTGGACAGAAGGGGACACATGGAGGATAGAAGGGGGCACATTGGGGACTATCCTAAACACTGGCATGGATATGGCCCTCGGGGACTGGAGTTTGACACTTGTGCTATAGAATTAAAGCCAACCTGTAGTGAAAATAAACATGAGATAAGTACCGTAATTGCTTCTGTAAAACAAATCCTCAGTAAAACTGTCCTAGAGTCTCATATTCTTCTAAGTCTGAGCTATGTTTAACATTGCTTAATGCTCATACACTCTTTCTCTTGATCCAGCTTCTGGATATGGTATTGTCCATCCATTGCTCTTTTAATGTCGAAGTGTTAATTTTATTAAAACTGCTAATTTGAAGTGTAATAATTTGAGTGTTAGTTAAATTCAGCCCAAATCGATGATTTGGGCGCCCAATGCCTAACGTTACCCTGCCCCCCCCCCCCCCCACTCCCCACACCTAATGCCTAACGCTAAGCCCCCAGGTAAGTGCCTAAAACTAACCTTGAAACCACAGTGTCCAAATGACTGATAGTTATAGCCGATCGTACTACTGTATAGTAGCCACATCAGGCACTCAAATCACCGCTTGGGTGCCCAGCTACCGATAACACAGGTGTCTATTATATGCCTGGAGATCACGGCAGCCTCCCTGCCAATGCCCCTCCTGGAACCTGGCATTTTGCCACAAGCAGTCAAAGTGATAACCTTTGACCACTATTTGTGATGCTACGAGGTCCACCTTTCAGCACCACTGCTGGCCATGGTGAAGATTTCTGCAGTACAAATAGTTACTCTCATAATATGTTCTTATACACATTTATTAATAGTTTGAGTTTGGGGAACCTGTAAAAATGCTTTCCTCTTTCTTAACCCTAGATATGGTCCTAAAAATATACTGTACAGCCATTAGCTACATACTCACCTCTTGATGCCGTTAGATGGATCCAACAACAACTCCTTGACAACAAGCACTCCCCGAATCTTCCTCCATCTTCTGGCTGGCGTGTATGTGTGACATCATGCGATGTTACACAAGGGGCGTGAACGATACATCAACTGATTGCAGTACTTTGTGCGTGAGTCTTCGGGGATATTAAAGATCTGATCCGTCATGACGGTCGTTAGCGCCTGTACCCACGTCACGAGAACGTGGAAACAACCAATCACCCCTCAAATAAATTGCCGGTTGTTGGAAAAATCGTGAGGTGGATCCAGGGTTCTATCTGGACTGGAGTTCCTTGAACCTTTTATATAACAAAGTCAATGAATTCTTTGCACAATCGCACACAGTTACTTATTCAAACATAATGACAAGGGACCACTCTTCCTACAGCTAATAAAAATGCAGAGGTTTTAGTTTGCAAAGCAATGCATTATTTTGCGTATACCGCACAGAGATTCCTCTGTAAGTATGTTTACTCTGGCTCTGTCACAAATTACACAATAGCTTTACACTGAACTATTGTCACATGCCCCCCACCACATACATCCTAAAGGAAACCAATGCAAGCATGGAGTTATGTTGAGAGTGGGGGAAAAGAAAAACTCCATGCTCATAGTGCACTTGGCAGGACCCCTAGAGGTGCAAAGTAAGGGCTGCTGCACACCAAGAGCGCTTCTGAGCGCTTTTAAAAATGCTAGCGCTTTGAAAAGCGTTTGGGTAATGTATTTGAATGGGATGGATCACACCAGAGCGATGTGATTTTCTCCCAAACCCAAACGCAGGCGTTCCTGCAGCATTTCAGCGCTTTTCTGAGACGATTCAGCCTCAATGTTAAAGAGACTCTGTAACAAAAAAAAGCCTTATTTCTTCTATCCTATAAGTTTCTATAGTTGTACTAATGTGCTTGCTATGTCTTTTGTTTGTAAACACTGCCTAAAAATGACAATTACAAGCCAGGATTGCAGCAGGGAGTGGCAGAAACAGCACAGAGGGGCCCAGGAGAACATAATGAATAGAATGGTATGCTTTTTATTGTAAGAATTTTACAGTACAGATTCTCTTTGAGTATAGGAAAATGGAAAATCGCTCTGAAAAGCGCCAGGACAGAGTTTTTGTTACAGAAGCTGTTCAGTTCCGGCTCTACTGTAATGAAAAATAAAAAACGCTACACCAAAATGCTTCAAAAATCTTTAGAAATAACTAGAATATCGCTAGGTACGTGCCTAAAATTGCTCAGAAAAATCACTGCGAAAAACGCTGAGCGTTTGCGAAATTGCGTTTACACTAGCGCTTTTTGGTGTGCACTAGCCCTAAGAATATCAATTGTGTATCCAGCCTACTTCTTTTCTAAGTAGTTATATATACACAAAAATAGAGTGATATTTCCACCCAGATATGCAAACACACAGATCATGCACGGAAAGTCACTATTTGCTTTTCATTCTGGGATAGTGACTATCATAGGCTATACTTCTCTCTCTCAGGATCTTAAACCAAAGAAAGAGATCTTTGATAGTGTGTCATGGGACTACCTCTTCTATATGCCTCTGAGATTTGTGATTTGCAATTAATTTCATACTCTGCTAAGTATATTCCACTCCCTTCACAAAAGTCTTATCAAAGGATATCAGTTGGAAACAGTCTTAATCAAATGTTGCATTTGTCAAGGTTGTCCTTGGATGAGCTAAAAAATTGGTCTGAATTTGCAATTTGCAAAAGGGAGAAGTCAAGTGACAAAATATGATGAACTCAGTTTTTTTCCCCTCTTGTTACAATACATATCACCATCCCAAAACATTCAAAAACAACCACAAATCCACCCCAAACATGCAAGTTGCTCTGGAAGTATGTTATATCTAAAAATATTGCCGCTCTTCTACCTCATCTGCACTTTTGCACTCTTGACAATAAGCCTTTGAAATCTTAAAGGGACTCCGAGCAGTGCAGAAACTATGGAAAGATGCATATCATTTTAAAGCTCTCTTTCTCCTCTTTCCAATGAAATATAAACCGCCACCCTACGCCTTTTAGTTGTCGCTAAATTAATAAACAACAGTAGTGATATCCTATAGTGTTTTTACAGTTGACCTCCATCACATATAGTACCACAGCTTGAGACATCACTTCCGGTGCATACGAGCATGCTCAGTTTCCCTCCATCAAATATGGTACCACAGCTTGAGACATCACTTCCGGTGCATACGAGCATGCTCAGTTTCCCTCCATCACATATGGTACCACAGCTTGAGACATCACTTCTGGTGCACACAAGAAAGCTCAGTTCCCCTTCCCTCCATCACATATGGCACCATAGCTTGAGACATCACTTCTGGTGCACACAAGAAAGCTCAGTTCCCCTCCATCACATATAGCACCACAGCTTGAGACATTAATTCCGGTGCACACAAGCAAGCTCAGTTGACCTCCATCACATATGGTACCACAATTTAAGACATCCCGTCCGGTGCACATGAGCAAGCTCAGTTGTCCTCCATCACATATGGCACCACAGCTTTAGACGTCACTTCTGGTGCACACGAGCATGCTCAGTTATCCTCCATCATATATGGCACCACAGCTTGAGACATTACTTCTGGTGCACACAAACAAGTTCAGTTGGCCTTCATCACATATGGCACCATAATTTGAGATTTCACTTCCGGTGCAGATGAGCAAGCTCACGGGAGCCACAAGAGTGTCAGCCCACAGTATTTATTGCTTTGACTAACAGGGATGGTCAGGCTCTTCTTTTATAAAAGTACAGGGTCCCTTGGATCTTTTAAACCTCTGGTCACCTGACCAGTGACCAGGTCTGCCAATCAAACACTGGTTTTGCTCCTGTACTGTTCCTGGTAGTAACCATGTCATTTTTACTAAAACATTTTTACTAACACAATAAGACTGCATCTGAGACGTTTTCCATATTGCAAATGTGGGGAAGGGGCCTAAATAGCTAAATTGGTTGAAAAAAGACATCTGTCCCTTCAACCAGAACAATTGCACCAGACATATCCTAGCTGATCCACAGGAAGGCAAAGAACCATTGCAAGATTTAAGCCAATTAGCCGTAAAAGGGATAAAAAATCCTTCCCGATCCCAGATTGCCGTCAGATAAAATCCCTGGATCAATACTTCTGGCAATTGCCTACTAATTATAGCCACAGATGTCCTTTTGATTCAAGGAAAGCATCATAGCCCCCTTTAAATGCAAATACAGAATCTTAAATATACCTGTATTCCTATACACAGTAAAGAAACCTGAGCCTATCTTATGAAATCTTTTGCAGCCACAGCCATCCTGGTAACAGGGTTAGCAGCACAACCTTCCAGTTGACCATTTTCCGCATCCTTAAAGAGACTCTGTAAGAACATTTTCAGCCTTATTTCTTCTATCCTATTGTAACGATTGTGGAACTTTCTCCGTGATCAGCGCACAACGCGTGCGCTGATACGGCGGAAATCCTCCACAAGCGTATAATTGCAGGAACCCAGCAAAAGGTGCTACGCACCCGTAGAGGGAAATTCCTGTCGGCAGATGGCGCTGAGGAGTGCAGAGGAACCAATCCTCTGTACCTCCACAAATGCCAGACAGGAATTGTACGAAGCGCAGAACGCAATCGCAAGAGAAGCGATTGCAAATGAGAACGAGCAAAGGGACAGGTTGTATGTGTGTGCGCCAATCTAGTCGCCACCCCGTGACAGCGCACACACAACAGCAGATACGAAACAGAAACGCAACCGCAAGAAAGGCGATTGCCAAAAGTGACACAAGGCAGATCAGAACAGAATACGAGGATAGCAAAGGCACAGCAAATCATACAATGAGGAGATACAGAAAATAACAAACGCTAACTGAACGCGAACACCGCACTCATTCGCAACAGTGCACGCGTTCATGCACGGTCTCCACGTGATAAGCACAATAGAGACAAGCACGCCTAACTAACCATCGACAGACAAACATGTAACAGAGGACGCGAGCGCTTGCTTAACGGTTACCTCACAGAGCCTCCAGCAAGCGCTCTATAGGCAGTAGCAGTGTTAGGGAGACTTGCCAAAGGTCTCCTACTGAATAGGTGCTGGCTTACTGAACAGGCAGAGCCGAGATTCGAACCCTGGTCTCATGTGTCAGAGGCAGAGCCCTTAACCATTACACCATCCATTACATACATCACTTACTGGTTAGCGGCCATGTTTTTTGTTTGTAAACACCGCCTAAAACTGGCGATACAAATGCCAGGCTCACGACGGGGAGTGGCGGAAACGGCAAAGAGGGATCCAGGAGATCACAGTGACTCAATTGGTATGTTTTTTATTGTACAAATCGGACAGTACAGATTCTCTTTAATGTGGTCAAAGAAGATACAACTCAATTGATCTATTTAGGGTTATTTAACAAAACAGTGTTACTGATGCAAGAATTAGACTGAGAACATTTCAATCAATAGAATTTGTTTTCAAAGAAGGGCTCCATAACTGTCTGGATGAGGATGAATTATTTTTGATACTATGAACAATCACATGCGATCAATTTACATTTCAAATAGGGGAGCCTCTAGGCATAGGCAGTACAGGCCATTGCCTGGAGTGAAATTGGTCCTGGGGGGCATCATGTTGCTGGATTAAGCCCTGTCCCCAAATTAAGCCCCACCCCCAGACTAAGCCCTGCCCCATGGGTGTTCTATTACTTGCTTCTGCTGCATTTACTTAGCGTAGGTTGCAGACACATCTGTGCCTTGTGCATCTTTCTTTTACCGTTTGTGCCTCCTGTCTTCTTGTGCCTCCTTCAGTCCCTTGTGCCATGTCTGACCCCCTGTTTGTCCTTCTGTCTCCCTTTGTGCCTCCTTCTGTTTCCATGTGCCTCCTTCAGTCCCCCTGTGACTCCTCCTGTCCTCCTTTGTGACTCCTTCTGTCCTCCTTTGTGACTCCTTCTGTCCTCCTTTGTGACCCCCTTGCAGAGGCGCCAGGCCAACCAGGAGGTCACGAATGCTGTGCAGGGGGGGGGCATGGGGGGCCGTGGCCTCCCCCCAGCCAGATGTTGTGTCCCCAGGTGGTGAACAGGCTTGCGGCATCTAATAGACGCTGCGCTAGTTCACTGGCCGCAGCCCATAAGGTCACTTCTGCAGCCTGCGGATTCTGTGGGTTCTGGCAGGCAGAGCAGGGCTATGGTAAAACAGCGTCTAAATCCCTGCACTGGAGACTATTTGTGTCTCCACTGCAGGTCTTGGGGTACAATTTTCCTGTATCCCTGCTCTGCCTGTCAGCGTGGGAGTTTTGCAGCTGGAGTTGCTGCATGAAGATCATCGGGGGAGCTGCTGCATGCCGGGGGGAGGTCGAGAGAGGAGTCTTGTGCAGGTGAGTAAATGTTTTTTTTTCTTATAGGTGCAGGCAGGTATCAGGGCTATTAGGGGAACTAAGGGGGGGGGGGGGGGAGAGGACCCCTGGTGTGTATTTTCTGGTGAAACACTGCCCGCATTGCATATTTTCTGGTGAAACGCTGCCGCATTTGCATGTAATTTCTGGTGAAACACTGCCACATTACGATTATTTTCTGGTGAAATATTGCCGCATTATATTCTGGTGAAATGCTGCCGCATTACGTTATTTTCTATTGAAACTCTGCCACGATTATTTTCATGGGGGGTGCCACAGTTTTCTCACCTGGAATGACAGATTTCAAAAAAATCATTTACATAGTAGATTGCCTTAGAAATATGTAGTAAAAAGGACATGTACAGTACTATATAGATATACATCTAGAGACTGAAATCCTTGTACATTCTTCTTTGCAAAACAGCTCCAGCTCAGTCAGATTAGATGGACAGTATTTGTGAACAGGATTTTTCAGATCTCGCCACAGATTCTCGATTGGATTTAGATCTGGACTTTGACTGGGCCATTGTAACACATAGATATGTTTTGTCTTAATCCATTCAATTGTTGCCCTGGCTTTATGTTTAGGGTCGTTGCCCTGCTGGAAGGTGAACCTCCTCCCCAGTCTCAAGTCTTTTGTGGACTCTAAGATGTTTTCTTCCAAGATTGCCCTGTATTTGGCTCCATCCATCTTCCCATCAACTCTGACCAGCTTCCCTGTCCCTGCTGAAGAAAAGCAGCCCCAGAGCATGATGCTGCCACCACCATATTTGACAGTGGGGATGGTGTGTTCTGAGTGATGTGCAGTGTTAGTTTTCCGACACACATAGCATTTTGCATTTTGGCCAAAAAGTTAAATTTTGGTCTCATCTGACCAGAGCACCTTCAACATGTTTGCTGTGTCCCCCACATGGCTTGTGGCAAACTGCAAACGGAAGTTCTTATGCTTTTCTGTTAACAATGGCTTTCTTCTTGCCACTCTTCCATAAAGGCCAACTTTGTGCAGTGCACGATTAATAGTTGTCCTATGGACAGATTCCCCCACCTGAGCTATAGATCTCTGCAACTCGTCCAGAACCACCATGGGCCTCTTGACTGCATTTTTAATCAGCGCTCTCCTTGTTCGGCCTGTGAGTTAGGTGGACGGCCTTGTCTTGGTAGGTTCACAGTTGTGCCATACTCCTTCCATTTCTGAATGATCACTTGAACAGTGCTCCATGGGATGTTCAAGGCTTTGGAAATCTTTTTGTAGCCTAAGCCTGCATTAAATTTCTTAATAACTTTATCCCTGACATGTGTGGTGTGTCCTTTGGACTTCATGGTGTTGTTGCTCCCTAGATTCTCTGAGGCCGTCACAGAGCAGCTGTATTTGTACTGATATTAGATTACACACAGGTGTACTCTATTTAGTCATTAGCACTTATCAGGCAATGTCTATAGGCAACTGACTGCACTCAGACCAAAGGGGGCAGAATAATTACGCACACCCCACTTTGCAGTTATTTATTTGTAAAACATGTTTGGAATCATGTATGATTTTCGTTCCACTTCTCACGTGTACACCACTTTGTATTGGTGGAATTCCAATAAAATTGATTCATGTTTGTGGCAGTAATGTGACAAAATGTAGAAAATTTCAAGGGGGCCGAATACTTTTGCAAACCATTGTGTATATATATATATATATATATATATATATATATATATATATACTGTATATAGTTAACAAAAAGTATTTTTGTGCAATTTATGCCTATTATGATATTTAAAATGTAACAAACTGTGCTTCAACAACAACATTTGCTGTATAAAAAAATCAAGCTATACATAAATGAACTTTAGACCCCAACTCCCACAACAAATATTTTCTTGTCTTGTGTGGGCACTATTTGGCAGAGCTTATTTTTAACTGTCCACAAAATTCTTGTTTAGCTGATGTAAAATAAATCAATTTTAAAGGACACCTGAAATGAGAGGGATATGGCGGCTGCCATATTTTTTTTTCTTTTAAACAATATCAATTACCTTGCATCAAGCTGATTTTTTATGCATCAGTAGTGTCTGAATCACACACCTGGAACAAACATGCAGCAAATTCAGTCAAACCCCTGTCTTAGCATCTGATCTGCATGCTTGTTCAGGATCTATGGCTAAACGTAATACAGAGTTAGGATCAGCGGGACAGCCCAGCAATTTGCTTTGTTTAAAGTGGACCTAAATTCAGAGCTTATCCAAAAAATAAGCCACAACATAATATCCTTTGAAGAAAAAACATTTCTTTGTCACAACTTATAGAAATCATAAAAAACTCTGAAGTGTTAACTTCCTGGACATTCTTGGGAGCACAGAAAGAGTTAACCTCCAGTGTTTACATATTATCACAGACCCTCAGCACACAATGTACACAGATCACAGCCCTGATTCACACTTGCTGATAACATGCGAATAATGGCTAATTATACAATTTGATCTCCCTAAACACACACAGAGTGAATTTCTTAGCAATTTAATGTTTTCATTGTATGATGTGTAAAGGGGGCCATACACTAGGCGACAAACCAACCAATCGACCATCCAATTCGATTATTATAATCGTATTGGATGAAAATCGGTGCTGCCAAGTACATGCCTGACCGACAAAGCGACCAATTTCGGGACAGAAATTGGCCGCACAGTCGATCGCGCATGTTGGTAAATTTCAGGCCAAGGTTGGTTGGTCGGGTGCGCGGCGGTACGGCGTCCGATTTGCGAACAAGCGACAAGATGACGAAACCCCCGCCGCTGCAATGTATAAATGTATGTAATGTAGTGCATTTATACATTACCTGTCCTGTGTCGGCCTCCACGCGGTTTCCGTCCATCTCCGCGGGTTCCGCATACATGCCAGCGGCGCTTAGCTTCTGACGTCAGCTAGCGTGTAAGCGGCTTACCCGGCAAGATGGACGGTCACCGCATGGAGGCCGACACCGGACAGGTAATGTATAAATGCAATACATTACATACATTTATACATTTTGGGGGCAGCGGCGAGGGGGACGCAGCAGCTCAGCTGATTCCCTGATGATTTCATGCTGAAATCTGAAGGGAATCGACCTGTAGTGTATGGGCAGATTCGATTAGAGACAAATCCATCTCTAATCAGATTCGATTAGAGATACATTTGTCTCTTGGTCAAATCTGCCCATACTCGTTCTAATGTATGGGCACCAAAACAGTTTGGGTCTGCTTTAAAAGGAAATAAATATAGCAGCCTCCATATCCACCCCACTTCAAAGTGTCCTTTAAAGTTCAGCTGTCACTTTGCAGTGTGAAGAGTGTGATGTAACTGATTTAACCATCAGCTATAACCACGTCTTCCCAGACAGCGGTCTCTGCTCGTCCCTTTGCAGCGTAACAATCATGATAATGTTGAGCCAAACAGTAACAGAATCTTCCACAGGTCTCCAGGTAAATCACGGCTGCTTCAGATCATGTGACCAAATTTTTAAAGCCCTTTTTCACCCTTTTGGAATTTAGATTGACAGAAAATGTTAAATGGGGACTATGCAATTACCTATACAATTTTCCACAGAGGTTCCCCTTGAAAGACTAAGTTGCATGACCCAGAGATTAATGCAAAAATAGGGGATTGCTAATGGTCTGTGGATGGGGAAGGGTGGAGAGTTGTGAGAATGATTCAGGGTGAAGCAGGGGAAAGAGAATGAGGAATGAGGGCTTGCTTACTCATGTTTGAAATCCCCTACTCTGCTCTCTCCTATGACCTATTGGGGGCAAGGCTATAGACCGATGCAGCTGGCCAAACATATTTAAAACCAGTTGGAATCCTCTCCCTCGACTGCCCACCCGTTGTGCTGTGAAGCCTTAAAAGTTATGTTACCTCCAAAGGAAAAGAAGCAATCACTATACAGTAGAAGAATTTTAACAAACTGAATTACACAGACATGCCTATATTTCCTCTGGTTTTATTTCTGGTCACTACTCAACAGCATCACTGGTTGCATTGTAAAAGCTCCCTTGCATAGCTGTGTCAGCTGCTATTCAGTTGTAAACTATTACTCCAGACACAGTTGTCAGGGTTCTTGCAAACTGTCGGGGTTCTGTTGATCTCATCACTGGTATCAAGGTGCGAGCAGCCCCAGGGCATGGAGTCTATGCAGGCAGGGGTCTTCATCAGCGCACCCCGAAAGGCATGATGGGCCATATTTTATTTAAGTATTTATATAGCGCCGACATATTATGCAGCGATGTACAGAGTATATATTGTCTTGTCACTAACTGTCCCTCAGAGGGGCTCACAATCTAGTTCCTACCATAGTCATAAGTCTATGTATGTATTGTGTAGTGCATGTATCATAGTCTAGGGACAATTTTAGGGGGAAGCCAATTAACTTAACTGTATGTTTTTGGGATGTGGGAGGAAACCGGAGTGTGCCCAGAGGAAACCCACGCAGACACAGGGAGAACATACAAACTCCTTGCAGATGTTGACTTGGCTGGGATTCGAACTGGGGATCCAGCGCTGCAAGGTGCAGATCCCAAACACCCTCAATGAACACCATTTCAGCACAGAACAGCAGGAAGGGAGTGGGTTCCATTTAACTCTGATACTTTCTCGTTCCTCCTCCTCCTGCTGTTCGGTGCTGAAATGGTGCTGATGCATGTGTTTGGGTTTGACCCACGTACACTGCAAGGCGAGAGTGCTTACTGCTACGCCACCGTGCTGCCCATCACCCCTACTAGGTGGCGGACTATTTTGCTGCCTAGTGCCTGCCAGGTCACGACCCTTAGGACTACCGCACCACTGATGGGAAGAACAGAGGGTACCTGATGGGAAAGGAGGTGTCTCGAGCTGAGCGGACTGTTGAGCAATCAGGCCAAGACAGGCTAGCTGGAGAGGAAGGCCTAACCACTAGGGATCCCAGGAAGGGTACAGACAGGAGATGTTTCCAGGAGGGGAACAGACTTACAGGATAATCCCGGGAAGGGAGCTGACTGAGGGGCTCCCAGGAGGGCTGCAGAAAGGCAGGGGGTTTCCCGGGTAAGGAGCTAACAGCTAGGATCTCAGGAGAGGTACCGAGTGACAGAAAGTCCTGGAGAAACTGACAGTCAGAGGTAATCCCTGGGAAGGGAGCTGACAGGCTAGGAACCCAGGAGGGAACGGACAGGCTGGAGGAATCCCCGGGTTGCTGCTGGAGACTGGAGAGTTCCTGGAGGGGAACTGACTGGCAGGGAAAACCCCAGGTGACTGCAGGTGACTGGCCGGTTCCCAGAGAGGAACCAGCAGGCTGAGGGAATCCCTGGGTTGCTGCTGGTGACTGGCCGGTTCCCGAAGGGGAACTGACAGGCAGGGGAAACCCCAAGTGGCTGCAGGTGACTGGCCGGTTCCCAGAGAGGAACTGACAGGCAGAGAAACCACGAGAGTGCAGCGGACAGGTAAGTGAGGCTGGAGACTGACCGTGCAGCGATCCAGGGAAGTGACTGAGTGGCTGGTAGTATTGGGAACCAGGGATGGAAGGCTGACAGGCAGGCTAGAACTGACAGCAGACTGGGATCAGGTTAGGCAATGCAGGCTAGATAGCAGGTATACTAGTGTAGCGAACAGGGAAATGCTAAAGGGGGACTGACAAAAGGGTATCCAATAGAGGAAACGACTTGGAGGGGATCCTGGAAGGGAGAGAGTGGCATGAGCATGCCACGGCTGTGACCAGGGATGCAACAGCATCTAAGGAGTGAGAGTGCAGGGCTTAAATACCCTGCCTCTCAATTAGGCAGGGAGCTGTGCCACCTACAGCAACTGTACAGCATGCGCGCCTAGCAACAGAGAGACGCCGAACCTGGAAGTCCGTCGGGTCGCCATGGCAGAAGAGCAGAGAGCTGCGTGGGACTCGGCAGCTGCAGGGCAACGAGCGATCGTTACCCTCTGCCACCATAGCAGGAAAGCCAGCGCAGGAAAAAGGGGAGGTGAGTTGTAACGAGCTATTGTTACAATAGTATTTGCATAGCCGGCATAATATGTCAGTGTCTTCCTCCCTGTGGAATTAATGTGTTATTGCAGTAAACTCAGAGACACAGTCAAGGTATGAAGATGCAATAAGTTTTACTTCCTGCTTTGTGCAGACTTATAAACCCATGAAACAAATCAGAGAAAGGTATCTCTTACACCATAAATTGCAGTCATTGGGCTCGATATACAAATCACCAGTGATGTTGTGCGCAGACTGTGTAAAGCAACATTACAGGTACTATCCTCAGCAGAATACCACGAATTGTGCAGTTAGCATGACCCAAAGTCCATTAGTAACACAAGCGTTGCTATGGTAATGCCCATTAAACAAGTAACGCCATATGCATTACCATAGCAATGCTCATGTCACCCTTGTACCACAGGTTGCGCAACACACAGTACTCTGCTGGTGCTAGTCCCAGCAGGGCCGGGCCGAGGCATAGGCTGTAGAGGCTCCAGCCTCAGGGCGCAGTGTAGGAGGGGGCACAGAATTCATTCAGCTGTCATTCCTAATTGTGTCTGAAGCAGAAATAAATAAGAAAAGGGGATACATGGCAGTGACTGCAAGCCAGATAACTAGATATTAAGGTGTTGGGGAGGTTGTGGGCCCTGTGGCGCCTCTTAGTCTAATAGCAATCAGTGTGTGACGGCTGGGGTAGGAGGGATGGAGGGGCGCACTTTGGTGTCTCAGCCTTGGGTGCTGGAGGACCTTGTCCCGGCTCTGAGTCCCAGTAACATTGTTGTGTACTACCTGGGCACAGAAATATTACCATCGTTTCCCGATTGTTTCCTAAAACGTCACAGCAGCTGAAGTCTCCGGTTGAAAGATATTATTGTACACCATTCAATTACAGAAGAAATAGTGTGGTGATTACATAAATATTATATACATTTTCCTAGCTGGACAATGAAATAAATATTCTTATACTTTGTTCCTTTTTTTGTTTTGAAAATAATTTGCAAGTACTGTTGTCTTTTGTTGTCTTTTATAGTCTGTAAAATGTTATAACTCACTTTATAGATTATGTATATTGCTGATCTAAATTCCCTTGCATACATATTACTATAAATAAATATAACACATACATATTACTATAAATAAAGTTAAACTATTTAAGGCATGCCATCATTTTCACTGTATTTGGCCATAGAAGCTTGCAAGCAGAATCAGTGCTGTTCGAAGGCCAACAGATGGCGCTGTTGTAAAAGGACAATCAAAAGTAACTAAATCCTTCTCACCTTTTGAATAAGTAGCTCATTCTTCTTGTTTCTAACATAATCATATAGATATAAATATTACTTTTGTCTATACTACATGCATGTTTAACTAATGTGCGTCCTATATTTATGTCTCATTTAAACAGCATCCATTTTTCCTTTATTATTTAGATAAGGACGTTTTTCCATTTTATGTGTTAACAGATCTCCCCAAAGCCTCATCACATTAATGCTCTTAGGGTGGCAGAGCCCTGCTATTAATTAAACATAATGTGACTGGCCGTAGGAGTGGGCATTTAGTTAGGGAAACTGTTGCACTGGGACAGATTTAAGGCCCGAGGAAAGGACAGTGACTATTAAGCCTGCTAAGGCACTGACTGTTCGTTAGATTCAATTTGTCAAGAGAAAACAAGTGGTTGCATAAAATGTAATACAGTGTCTTTATTGTATCTATGTAGATGTATGCCTTCAGGATAAACTTGGTCTCCTCCATAGTCCTACATGTATCCTTCATTAAAATCTAATTACTGAGGATTTGGTGCCACCCCTCAGGGAGTTTAAGGGTCACCATTTGCTGTTCTGTATCACTCCATGGGGACAGAGTTTGTGCAGAGATAAACACAGATAGAACTGAGCTGTATAACAAAACTGAGCAAATCTCAACTGTCCTTCCATCCATGAGGTCTTACAGCCACCATGAAGAGAAAAACAACTTTCGCTGAGTATATAGTTTACCAGCATCATAGCGTCATCATTTTTCTGCATTAGGGATGGAAATGGTTGTTTTTATAATTACATCTCAAGGTGGAACTCTACCCTATCACTGGCAGGGTTGGATTTCTGCAAAGGCCACAAAGGCCCAGGTCATGGGGGGCTGCAGTCTAAGGGGGCAACTGGACGTGAAATAGGGATTGCTACATATGAAAAAGAAAGCTGCAAATGATGAGCAGCACATGAAAAAGGGAAGCTGGTGCTCAATGGAGCTGCTCATGTAACAGAGGGGTTACAATACATGAATGATACACATTGAAGAGGGGGCTGCACATACAATGGAAAGAGTGTTGCTGCATATGGAAGGAGAACCCCAACATACTTGGCCTAGGGGCAGAAAAAGAATAAAGCCGGTCTTGATCAAGAGGGACTACAAGAAAGGAAGCAGTCTGGGTGTAGCATATTACACGCAAATCATACATTGACAAGTCTGTGGAATAAAGGTGCTTACGTATTCAAGATATCATAAAGGTTCTAGGCAATCACTCTGTGAGCTTGAGAGGGGGAAATTGGACCATGGGTATTCTGAAAATCTGAAACACTATCAAAGTCTCCTAGGCTAGGTTTACACTTCATAGTGCAGAGAAAAAGGCAAATGATTTTTTTCGGACATTATACGAGTTAGTTTGCGTTGAAACGCGTGTATTTTGCCATAGTAGCGCATTGATTTTAATGAGAAAATGCACACATTCGAAATCATACTACAAGTTCTACCTTTTTTCCTGCATGTGAAAATCACCTTTAGACATTGACTAACCCATTGACTTACATGTAAGTCCTAAAACAAATAAGTATGAACTCTGCCTTATAGATAGAGATCTCGAACTAAATAGACTAATATATTAGGTAGAGTTGGTGTTTGTGGGTCAGAACCCAAACAAGCGCATTCAGCGCCATTTCAGCAGCGAACAGCAGGAGGGAGGTGGAAGGAGAAAGTATCAGAGTTGAATAAAACCTACTCCTTCCTGCTGTTCTGTGCTGAAATGGTGCTCAATGAGGGTGTTTGGGATCTGAACCACTGAATTTGAACGCCAACACTAGTATTAGGCAGTACCCTGGAGTAATAAAATAAATGAAATCTTTAATGAATGTAGAGAAAGCTTTTAAATCATTTGGATGGTAGATCACAGGGGCATTTAATAAACAAGGCACTAAATTCAGAGCATTTTGCAAAAAAATAAAATAAAAAATTATGACAGCACTTGCACAATTAACTTGAGGTACCCCGGTCTACCATCCAAACTAGCTAAAACCGTGAATACACACCTGACTTAAGTCGGTTGAGGCAGCCAATAATGACCACCTCAGCCAACAATCAGGCGTGTTTACGGCAGCTGCCGCCCCCAACCACGCATTTGTGAGCGATCCGGCAGCTGGATCTACTGACCCTCAGCGACGCTGATCCCATTGTTCGCGCTGCCTTTTTCTGCTTTTTTAATTGATTAAAAATACCTTCATCTACAACAGTGCTGTCCAACTTCATGGACAGGGGGTGTGTCTAGCACAGGATTTTTCGGCTGGAGTGGGCAGAGCATCAATGTCCTGGCTTCGGGTGGCGGAGCCAAGCGCAAACAAAAGGTGGGCCTGCCAGAGGAGGGTGTCTGACACAAAAAACAGTCCGGGCAAGTGAGTGCAGCCCAGGGGCCACATTCGACCCACAGGCCGCCAGTTGGACAGCCCTGACCTACAAAGACTTAGAGCAAGCTGTTCAAAATCTTTGTCTCAAGCCGACACAGTAGTATAAAAATCTATAGCAACTTACAATGTGTGAGCACCTTCCCTGCACAAACATCTCAGTAGATCACTTTCCTAATAATATAATTTGTTGTGTTAGTCCCTCACAGGATAAAGCTTTACTGTAAGATGCTTTTACTGTACAGAAGAACCATGCTGATGGTCTCTGATCCACAAAATATCTTGTTAATATCTATGTTTATTCCTGCACAAACTCTGTCCCCATGGAGAGATGAAAAAACACAAATGCACAAATGGTGACCCTAAAACTCCCTGAGGGTGGCACCAAATCCTCAGTAATTGGACATTAATAAAGGATAAATGTATGATAATGGAGGAGACCAAATTTATTCTGAAGGCATACATCTACAAAGATACAATAAAAACACTGTATGCATTATAGCATTGCTACCGGCATCTTTATGTGACGGGTGGCTTAAATGACCCAGAGTTGAGTTCACCGTACTCGTGCTTTCATTTCAGTTCTGAATTCAACAATAAGTATTTCAGGACATCCTGAAAAAAAATGTTTCGTATAATTTTACTGTTGACTTTTCAAATCATGATTGTGTATAGTCATGGCATTTTTCCCTTTTATCAACATATTTTAATATACAGACACTTGATCTTTATTTGAATGACTTTGGAAATAATCCAATAAATATCCAGTACCACTTACATGTTGTAGCCTTTTGTGAAATTTAAATCAATATAAAAGCAAATGTGTCAAGTGTAAAATGTAAGTCCACCCAACATTTATCAAAACCTCAAGCATCCACATTTTGCATAACATGTAACACATCAGATACAAATGATTAGAGCATGGTTAGAGGAGATCTGGGAGGAACCTGTCTATTTTAAACCTCAGCCATTTGGTTTGAGATGTTCTTAGTCGTTGAAGTGGGTGATATCACTACACCTAGATTAAAAGAGCTTTCTAAGGCCTTCAGAAAGAAGGTCATTGATGCCCGTGAATTTAACAAGGGACTTAAAAAGGCCATCAAATGCTTTCTACTGGCAGAGAAGATATCAAACAACTTTCAAGATACCCGGGCCAACCAAGCAAGTTCAGCTCCAAAACACAGCTCAAGAAGATGCAGAGAGAATTCTGTAAATAACACTAGAGGTTTCTCATCCAACCTGAAGGTAACTCTTAAGGTGGCCACACACCATACAATTTTCATGCAATATGGCTATACAATCAATCACCAAGTGCTGTTATACTTCACGGATGTTGGTAAGATTATATAAAAATTGTACAGTCTGATTGCATGAAAATTGTATGGTGTGTGGCCACCTTTACCATGACCAATGTCAAAGTGTGTGAGACTACCACTAGAAACAAACAAGAAGATTCAACACCAGGGCAAGACTAATATTTCCTTGATGAGCGTTTAAACAAAGACCAGGACAACATGCTCTGGACATCCAAAACAAAGACTGAGTAATTTGACTAGAGCTCTAGAATATATTTTGGATGATATTTTTTCACCTTATGAATAAAATGACTTTTAAGTCACCAGCAAACAAGAAAAATACTTTTCACCAGCTTTTTGGAACTTTTTCCATTGGAGAATGCTGGAAAGTTAACTTAGACCCAGTGCACACCAAAACCGCTAGCAGATTTGCAAAACGCTAGCGGTTTTGGGAGCAGATTTCAGAGCGATTCTAGGCATGTTTCGAGCGGATTTCTAAACATGCCTAGCAGTATTGAACAGCTTCTGTAACAAAAACGCCTGGCAAATCGCTCTGAAATAGCGTTTTTCAGAGTGGTTTGCGTTTTTCCTATCCTTTACACTGAGGCAGAAACGCTTCTGAAAACTGCAAACGTGCAGCAGGAGGCACGTTTGCGGTTTGCTACAATCCTCTAACCGCCGTTGCGCACCATCTCATTGAGACACATTAACCGCGCGGGTTGAGAGGCGGATGCGGCTGGCGGATCACATCAAAAACCACTCGGTGTGCACTGGGCCTTAACCCTCCTGGCGGTTTGCTAAAAAATCGCCAGGGGGCAGCAAATCTTTTTTTTTATTATTTTTTTTTTTTCATGTAGCGAGACAAAGTCTCGCTACATGATAGCCGCTGCTCAGCGGCATCCCCCCAGCCCCTCCGATCGCCGCCGGCGATCGGCGATCAGGAGATCCCGTTCAAAGAACGGGATCTCCTGGAGGGCTTCCCCCGTCGCCATGGCGACGGGGCGGGATGACGTCACCGACGTCAACGACGTCGTGACGTCATAGGGGATTCCGATCCACCCCATAGAGCTGCCTGTCACTGATTGGCCAGGCAGCGCACGGGGTCTGGGGGGGCGGCTGCGGCGCGATGGATAGCGGCGGATCGGCGGGTAGCGGCGGCGATCGGGCACTGCACGCAGCTAGCAAAGTGCTAGCTGCGTGCAGCAAAAAAAAAATTATGCAAATCGGCCCAGCGGGGCCTGAGCGGTGCCTTCCGGCGGCATAGCCCGAGCTCAGCTCGGGCTTACCGCCAGGAAGGTTAAACAGAAGAGAAAAACTTGTCAGTAGACTCTTGTTATAGTAAACTCTGATATAGTTAACCTCTGGACATAGTGAACTTAGTCCACAGGTCCCATGCACCTCTATGAATATACAATGTCAGAGGAAATGAGGAATGCTGATATAGTAAACTACTTGGCCAAGTCCCTTTGTGTTTATTATATAGGGATTTTACTATCTATCTACTGTATCTATCTATCTATCTATGTTTATCTAATAGCTTATGGACCTGCAATAAATCTTTCCATTTAGGCCCATCCTCTTGTCTTGGGCTGCTTTGTTGAAGGTATGCCCTATCTATTGTACATCACCGCGTAATATGTTAGTGCTTTATAAATAAAGTTTAATAATAATACGCCTGACCCAAAAGCCCCATTTGATTCTGTCGTACTCTCCACCATGTCACTGAGCTCTTTCCCAATCCATGTCAGTGTACCCCATACTGTAATGGAAATCTAACAGTCTGGTGGTCCTGAGCTGCCCCCCTGTGTGCCATGTGATGACATCACTAGGGAGGATGTGGGTGCGTGGTTGCTAGAGGGACTCAGAAACTAGGCAGCAGGGGAGTAGGGTCACTCTTACGCAATTTAATTTTCTCCTGGTTTGCTAGATCGATCCGAGGCTGCTAGGTCCAGATTTAAAGCCCCAACTACCCCAACATTCAAGTCCAGATTTATATTTTTAATGCCTCTATGCCAAGTAGGTTGTGGTCCCCCTTTCTAATGTAGTAGTGCCCCTCGTGCCATGTGTTTCATCCATGTACAGCAGTCTCTGTCTTTCATGAACAGCTCCCTCCTTGAGATCTGTTTCCCATTTTCATGTGTTGCTCTCTACTGTATTTTCATCCTCCTTTTTAATATGTAGCAGCCCCCCTTTTATGTCCAGGTGCCCCAAGGTCCGGGCCTTTGAGGCCATTTCATAAATCCAGCCCTGCTAACACTGACACTGACCTTGCTAACCATCATTCCAGTGCTACTGCAATGCTTGCATTCACAGAAATTTCAGGACATCTAAGAACTAAAAAGCGATTCCCTAACAACCAGCAGTGATTATTTCAGATGGTCTTACATCTTTCTTTAACTACCTTTGTACAAGAAAAAAAAAAGTCAACTAGCAGGTTTGTCATATTTCATCTCCAACATCTAACAGGTACATTACTCGCAGTTACACATTCCTCAGCAGATCCTTTTAAAATATGGGCTTTAAATTATGCGTCTTTTAGAACACACAATATATCAGATAGCAAGGAAAAAAAGAAAAGGAAAAAAAAAAAACCTTAGGGCTAAAGTGACAAAGAAACATGCACTAAGCAAATATCTTTAGTCCATTGATCAGGCCACTCCACCCAAACTGTCTCAGATATCTCTTTTAAATAGATGATGTTTAGTGAACTGTGTCAAATCAAAGCTTACAGCATACACTGGGCTTAAAAGCAGCTTTCGGTGGGTAATATTTCACGGGTTACTTATATATATCGCCTTGATGCATTTACATCAGGGATAAACACGTAATATCACTGCAGGAGCTTTCAGAAACATTTATGACTAGAAAAGCAGAAAAGAAAAAAATAAAGTTTTTTCTTTTTTTTTTTTTACTTTCTGCTTTTTCGCTCTAAAATCAATAATCACTTAATGGCATGTTCCACCTGCAAAATGCGGCCTTCACCTCCATTAGCGAGCTACTTCTGCCAACAATTAATAACTGCTTGAACACAATATACCCAACATGACTTAGAATAACTGTTAAATTAATAACCTCGTGTCCTCAGAGTGGATTGAAACATTGTTACAATCCCATTCACCCAGCATGTTTATTATTTCTGTAACATAAGCTTTTTAAGGTTTTATATGGCTTTATTATCAGTGTATTATGAAGAACAAGACTCGCTTACCCTCTGATGTATTCAATAGATACTATACAGCTTTTTTTTTGCTGTTGTTGTTATTATGATGTTTATTTTATTATATTTGCACAGAGGTAATCACTTTTTAGCTCTTTAAACAGTTACGTTATAAATGGAAGTAGATGATAAAAGTAACCTAGCAGTAAAGGAAAGTGCAATCGTTTAAATGTTTAGCTAACCACCAAGGGCTCTATAGTGAATGCCAAAAAAGGGAGCGCTTGGCGCACGTTTTTGCCAAGACCCAAATGCTCCCAGGAGCCCGGCGTTTAAGGCGTAACTCCGGGCACCGATCTGCATTACCACCAGACAGCTTAGTAAGATGAATGCCCAGAAGAGGCCTACGCCTAATGCAGCTTAATGGGTTGTTGTAAAATTTGGGTCACATGGCCTCACACAGCTAAGCTAAAGGAGTATATAGCAGGCTGTGATGGTGGGTCGTCTGTTTCTTTGCGGTCAGGGGCATAACTACAAATCATGAGGCCCCCCAGTAAAACTTTGATGGGGCCTCCAATGTTCACACCATTTTCCTGCCTACTTCTGGTGACCCTCAAAGCCTGGAAGCCCATTTTACAAGGGTTGGACAAGGATAACTCTTCTTAAACTCTCGAGGACCAGAGGTTTATACCCCCCTAGTGACCACACGATTTTTTACAATTCGGCACTTCACAACTTTAACGGTTATTGCTCGGTCATACAACTTATCACCCAAATGAATTTCACCCCCTTTTCTTCCCACTAATAGAGCATTCTTTTGGTGGTATCTAATTGCTGCTGCCATCTTTAGTTTTTTTTTGTAATTAACCTATTCTTTTCTTATTCCCCCCCCCCTCCCCCCCCAAAAAAAATTGGCCCTTGATCACGTTACCTACACTACACATTACATACATAGGCATATGCCTATGATAGGGATGAGATTGTGAGCCCATCCGAGGGACGGTTAAGTGACAAGGACCTTCTCTGTACAGTACTGTGCTAGATTGCAGCACTGAATACATATTTACCTGCCTTTTTTTTCTTAAAAACAGATCTCTGTCCCCTGCTCAGTGCAGTGAACGTGTGCACGAGCGAGCGCTTGTTCCCTGCAAATCTCGTGATGCACGAGATGACGCCAATTGGTGTGACCGAGACTTGAGAGCGCCACTCTTCCTCCGCCAATCGGCATTAGGCGGTCGGGAGAAGGTTAAAATAGAACAAACAGGGCAGTCCGTGCATCACTTCTGTTTTTGCATTTATTTCCGTAGCAGACACAGAGTTACAGCATCAAAGTAAGAGTTCAGCGTAACATAGTGGATAGGTCTAACCTTGTTCAGGATTGTGTTGGGGCAGATGAGGTAGGGTGACCAGGGGGTGAATGGACGGCGCAACAGCCGTTTCGCGCCAGTGTGGCGCTTGTTCACATGCAGAAGTCCAGGGCAATGGCAGCGCATCTGAGCTTCCATGATGAAACCAGGAAGCCTCGCCCAGCGTGATCGCCATTGGTCCCTGTGGCTAGAAAGTGAGAGGTGAAGGGTGAGTGGGAGGAGGATCGCCGCACAGCGGCAAAAGAGAGTGCCAAGACTCTCCCTGCAAATCTTGCGATGTGCGAGATGATGCCAATTGGTGTGACCGAGACCTGAGAGCGCCACTCTCCCTCCACCAATCGGTGTTAGGCGGTCAGGAGAAGGTTAACCTGTTGCCAACCGCGTCACGCCAATGGGCGTGGCCACGGCGGCAGCCCCAGGACCGCTTAACGCCGATTGGCGTAAAGTCCTGGGGCTTACAGTTGCAGGAGATTGCGCGCACGCTGCGAGCGCATCTCCTGCTTGGGGGGCGGAGCCCCGCCTTCAGTCTCCGAGCGGCTATTGCCGCTCGGGAGACTGTTAGACGGCGATCACGCCATCTATTTATATGGTGCAGCGCTGCGATCAGCAGCAGCACTGCACTGGGGACAGCCGTGTGACACGGCTGTCCCCCTGGGGGACAAGAGAGTGATCGGCTCTCATAGGGTGAAGCCTATGAGAGCTGATCGCCGTTATTGGCTGGCTGGGGGGAGGGAGGGATTTTAAAGGAACAGGTCTTTTTTTTAAAAACACAAAAATATTTATTTAAAAAAAATAAACATGGGGGAGCGATCAGACCCCACCAACAGAGAGCTCTGTTGGTGGGGAGAAAAGGGGGGGGGGGAATCACTTTTGTGCTATGGTGTGCAGCCCTGCAGCTTGGCCTTAAAGCTGCAGTGGCCTTTTTTTTTACTAAAAATGGTCTGGTCACTAGGGAGGTTTAGCCCTGCAGTCCTCAAGAGGTTAAAGTTACCAGTTTTTCCCACAGAGTCCAGCTTAAAGTTGGGGGCTAGTGGAACTCTAGAGAAGCGCACAGCCGTTATATTCTAACACTCTGTCACACTATAGTCTAAAAGGCTGTTAGGTCCTGCTTCCTACTCCGACTATCTTAAAGGGGCACTACAGTGAAAAACTATAAAATTTAAAATATGTGCAAACATATACAAATAAGAAGTACACTTTTTCCACAGTAAAATGAGCCATAAATTACTTTTCTCCTATAATGCTGTCACTTACAGTAGGCAGATGAAATCTGACAGAAGTGACAGGTTTTGGACTAGTCCATCTCTTAATAGGGGATTCTCAAAAAGGCTTTTAATCTTTATAAAGATATTCCCGAAAAAGGATTTAAAGAGGAACTCCAGTGAAAATAATTTAATAAAAAAGTGCTTCATTTTTACAATAATTATGTATAAATGATTTAGTCAGTGTTTGTTCATTGTAAAATCTTTCCTCTCCCAGATTCACATTCTCACATGTATTACATGGTGACATTGTTACTGTGGGCAAGTTATGTAGCTGTTTCTAGCTGCTCTGGCTGTTACAGACAGCTTTAAACAGCCATTTCCTGTCTGTGAACATTGTTACATTGTGGCAGTTTGCCCAGAGTACCGCGGTATTCAGAGCCTCTTGTGGGAGGGGTTTCAGCACAAAATTAGTCACACAGCGCCCCCTGATGGTCTGTTTGTGAAAATCATTCTATTTCTCATGTAAAAGGGGGTATCAGCTACTGATTGGGATAAAGTTCAATTCTTGGTTGGAGTTTCTCTTTAAACAATGATGCTGGCCAGCTTCCCTGCTCGCTACACAGTTTTTTTGGCAGTTGGACAGAGCAACTGCCATTCACTAAGTGCTTTTGAAATTAAATATATCCCTGAGAATCCCCTTGAAAGAGATGGACTTGTCCAAAACCTGTCACTTCTGTCAGATTTCTACAACATGCTGTAAGTGACAGCAACATAGGAGAAAAGTAATTTATGGCTCATTTTACTCTGGAAAAAAATGTACTTCTTATTTGTATATGTTTGCACATGTTTTAAAGTTTACAGTTTTTTGCTGTAGTGCCCCTTTAACAACTAATCTGAAGTGAAAATAGACTTATGATAATATGAATTGTATGTGTAGTACAGCTAAGAAATAGAACATTAGTAGCAAAGAACAGAATCAGAGTCTGATATTATTTCCAGTACAAGAAAAGTTAAGAAACTTCTCTTGTTATCTTTGCAAAACAGCTTCTCTGAGCTCTTCGGCTAATTTAGTCAGAGAGCAATGCAATTTTCAGAAGCACTTATTCATCAAAGTAACAATGAAAGACAACTTCAGATAAGATGTTACTGCAGAGAAATTCAAAGGGTCATTAGCTCTGCTCTGTTTCATAGTTTAAAATGCAGAGTGTAGTTTGTAAACTGCAAATATTAGAGAAAGATGCAATGTTAAAAAACAAGCTATATACCTGAAAATAAAAATATGAGACTCTTTTCTTTGCTACTATTGTTCTATTAATTATCCGTACTACACATACAATTCATTACATCATAAGTTTTTTTCCGCTTAAGTGTCACTTTAATCCTGGTACACACTTGACCAATTTTGCCACCTCCGTATAGTATGAGGACCAACAGATTTTGAATACAATGAACAGATTGAATAGGTAGGCTCTTATACTACATGGAAGTAGTAAAATTAGGAAAATCATTGGCTAATCAAAATTGGATGTGTTTATGCACCCTAAAGCCTGGTACACACCTTCAATTTTGATTGGCCAATCACTAACAAATGTTCCTACCTCCATGTGGCCAATCAAAATTGTAGGTGTGTACAAGGCTTTCGGTCTTTTAATTTTAGTACTGAAATGTGATTCCCTAACCTCAGTTATTATACAACAGTGATTATATTTAATGGTCTGACATCTTGATTTAACTACCTTTGTACCGAAAAAGTCAACCAGCAGGTTTGTCATATTTCATCTATAACATCTAACAGGTTCATCACTTGAAGTTACACATTCCTCAGCAGATCCTTTTAAAATATGGCCTTTAAATTATGCCTCTTTTAGAAAACACAATATATCAGATAACAAGAAAAGAAGAAAGATAAGAAAAAGACCTCAGGGCCAAAGTGACAAAGAAATATGCATTCTAGGTAATAACAATATTATATATATAAATATCACCTTGATGTATTTACTAGCACCCACGCACACTTAAAGGGAACCCAAGGTGAGACATATGGAGGCTGACCTATTTATCCCCTTTCAAACAATGCACATTGCCTGACTGTCCTGCTGATCCATTGCCTATAATACTTTTAGCCAGAGACCCTAAAGAAGCATGACGATAGTTGACTCAGCTTGGGTCAGGCTTCCATCTTAATTTCAAACTATGATACCCAAAACTCTGCCCCTCGGTATACGTTGCTACCCACTTCCATACCACTTACACATTGGGAAATAAGGTCAGCAGCAGTGGTGTAGCAATAGGGGATGCAGAGGTTGTGATTGCACCAGGGCCAGAGGGGCCCTCCCTTAAAGGGAAGGTCCAAGCAAAATAAAAAAATGAGTTTCACTTACCTGGGGCTTCTACCAGCCCCATGCAGCCATAATGTGCCCTCGTAGTCACTCACTGCTGCTCCAGTCCTTCGCTGGCAGCTTGCCGACCTCGGAGGTCGGCGGGACGCATTGCGTACATTTTTACGCATTCCCGCTAGTGCAGGAACATTAACACATACATTTTTACGCGTTACTGGTTCTATGCGTAAATTTTTATGCATTGAACCACTAACACGTAAAAATGTACAGTATGTGTTAATGTTAATGTTCTTGAACTATCTACCCCATCTCTACCCCATCTTTTCCCTATACAGTTCCTAAAAGTGGCCATACACTTACAGATTTGCAGCAGATTCGACCATCACATAGATTTCTGTAAGATGCTTGTCAAGTCGAATCTGACAGGAATCTATCTGATGGGTGCCACACACTAGGAACACATTTCCAATAGATTTTAGAATGAAATCTACTGCAAATTGATCTAAATGCATTATTGGACTATTAGATCTAATGCAACTCTATGGGCCATCAATCTGCTGCCAGCAGCAGATCGACCTAGATTTTCCATCCTGTCAGATAGATCAAATCGATCGAAATCGATCAAAATCGGCTGCAAATCGATCGAATGGGGAATTTGATAGAATCGATTTCTGATCGATCAATCGATTCTATAGAATTGATCGATCGATTGATGGCTGAAATCGACCAGTGTATGGGCCCCTTTAGTGTTTAGTGCTTTCCCCCTACCTCCTACATATTGATACCCTGGTGTTCACCTCCAATACAGCTTCCCTGGTGGTCCAGAGAGGGCCAAACATAATGCAAAGTGGGGAAACAACTTGAGGGCCAAATGTAATGGCTCTGAGGGCCAGATTTGGCCCATGGGCAGGAGTTTGACATGTATGTTCTAAAGTCACAGCTACGGGAAATAGGAGGGGGAGCTTTTAGCAGTATTTCATTAGTGTCATCCTTAAGTCATAATTTTAATAGACCAGAAATAGTCTAGGAACTGGACGGGCTTGTTTACATGAACATTTATTTTAAACACCTACAAAATGTTTTTATGCTCTCTATGCTCCAGTGACCGGGACATCAGCAGTGTTGACATTTTTGGAATATTTAAATATAAATCTTTAGACATGCGCGCATGGCAAGGGGTGTTAACTCACCCTTTGTGCACTGCCCTACACATTGCGTTCCAGCTCTCACATACTTCCTCCTTTACAAGGAAGTATATGAGAGCTGGAAAGCGACATGGAGTGTACCATCTACAAAGATTCAAGTTCTAAACACCTGATGATACAGATTTTGCAGATGATACAAAATTGTGCAGAATCATCAACTCTCAGGAAGATAGTGTCATATTGCAACAGGATCTGGATAGGATGGCTATATGGGCACATAAATGGCAGATGAAATTCAATGTTGAAAAATGTAAAGTCATGCATTTTGGTCGTACCAATGGTCTAGCATCATACAAAATAAATGGGATCAAACTTGGAGAAGGATTTAGGAGTTTTCATCGACAACAAGTTAAATAATCGTACTCAATGCCAAGCCGCTGCAGTTAAAGCTAACAAAATTTTGGGATGCATTAAAAGGGAAATAAAAACTCGAGATGCTAGCATAATATTGCCCCTGTTTAACTCTCTAATAAGGCCACATCTGGAATATGGAATTCAGTTCTGGGCACCACATTACAAAAAAGATATTGCAGTTTTAGAGCAGGTGCAGAGACAAGCAACAAAATTGATACGTGGGATGGAAGGTCACGCTTACCAAGAAAGGTTAGATAAACTGGGTTTATTTAGTCTAGAGAAAAGACGTCTTAGAGAAGATCTAATTAACATGTATAAATACATCAGAGGGCAATATAATAGCTTGGCGGATGAGCTTTTTGTCCCTAAGCCTTCTCAAAGGACTAGAGGACATGATCTGCGCATGGAGGAAAAACGTTTTAGCCATTTATTTAGGAAAGGGTTCTTTACAGTAAGAGTGATTAAGATGTGGAATGCATTGCCACAGGAAGTCGTTATTGCAAACTCTATACCTGCATTTAAAGGGGGCTTAGATGCTTACCTTACGTTGAAAGACATCCATGGCTACAATTACTAGGGTATGCCTAATGATGTTGATCCAGGGATTTTATCTGATTGCCATCTGGAGTCGGGAAGGAATTTTTCCCTTTTGGGGCTAATTGGACCATGCCTTGTAAGGGTTTTTTCGCCTTCCTCTGGATCAACAAGGATATGTGAGGGAGCAGGCTGGTGTTGTACTGTGTACTGGTTGAACTCAATAGACGTATGTCTTTTTTCAACCAAAATAACTATGTAACTATGTAACTAAACAGAAGACTTCAGAATATGGTTCCAGATTCAAATTTTTCAAACAGGTCAAAACAGGACATCAGCTAGGCTCCAGGTGACAGCTGCCTCTCAGCAAACTGCCTCCTTTAGGCTTATGCCTAGTGTGTCTAGTGCCAAATCCGCCCCTTTCCATTGTTAAGAAAGATGTTGGGGTAAAAGATGCCTAGGTGATTCACAGTTGCTGAATTGGCTCGGAAAATTGATACAAGTATGGCCAAGCCTTTGGCTGCAAGAGAAAATTGCTCCACAAGGTGCCAGACACCAGAGAGCATGGCACACAGGTCCCAGATGACGATGTGCTTTTAATTACAGCAAGGGTTAATCATTCCTATTGCTCGCTAACGATCTGCAGGCAAGCGTCCTTTGATCTGCGTAGAACACATGTCCTGGATTACACATCGCAAAGTGGAGCAGAGGGCGAGCTAATTAGCTTCTCTCTATAACTTCTTTAACCCTACATCTGCCAGGGGGCTCGCTGCAAAAAGGTTCTGGGCAGGGGCGGACTGACAACTCATGGGGCCCCCGGGCAATAGGAGATTATGGGGCCCCGTACCAGTGTTGGCCCACATTCCATGTTATTTTTTACAAACTAAGATGTAATAATTTACTGCCAACTAGTGTTGTCCGGATCATGAACGATTCGGATCTTTGATCCGAATCTATTTTATGAGTCGATCATCCGAATCATCAAAATGAACGATTCGGATCGCAAAAGGGGCGGGGCCAGAAGCGACACGCCCCCTCTCAGCGGGCAGCGGGCTCCTGGAAGCAGATGGATCGCTCTGTTGGATGCGAGGCAGCCTTGCAGGGACAGCAGGTAGATGAGAGAGAGGGGACATCGGTGCCACTGCCAGATATGTGTAGAGCACACATACTGGCTATAATGTGCTGCCCATTATAGGCTGTCTGTTCCGTAGTTGTGCTCAGTGATCACATTGGAAGCTTTTGGCTCAGCACAGCTCAGTAACTTTGCAGGCACTGTGATTGCACTGCACTCAGCACTAAACAGCTGCACTTATCTTCTGGGAATGCTTTCCTTCACTGTGCGACGTTTGCATGGAAAGTACACAGATGAGCATATAGGTGAAATACATGTAAAGCATATGATTGCTGCATGTGGGTATTGTGTGCAAACATTTCTGCTCTCTGCTCGTCCCTCCTCCCATCTCTGTCCACTCCCTGCCCTCTGTCCATCTTCTCCCCTTCTCTGTGTGTCCAGCCCCCTCCCCTTCTCCTGTCCACAGCAGGGAAAGACCTGTCCTGCTAGTCATTTCACCCCGAATGCTTCGGTAGTAAAATGATCCGAGATTCGGATCAAAGATCCGGATCTTTTCAATGATCCGATTCGAATCATCCGGATCATTGAAAAGATCCGAACTTCCCATCTCTACTGCCAACAAATATCTTACACTGACAAACAACCCTGAGCCGCGTGTAGCGCGGCGCGCCGAAAAATGGATGTGTTCACGCAACAGAATGTGGGTGTGGTAAAATATACATGAGCTTAGCAGTGGTGTAAAAGGTCTGCCGGGAAAGTTTGAACTCTGCCATAGTGTTTCCCCCAAAAATACATGTAATCTGACAGCATTTCACCAAAAATCCATGCAATATGGCAGCAGTTCCTCCAAAATACAGATAATATGGCAGTCGTTCCCCCAAAATAGACGTAATCTGGCAGCAGCCGTTCCCCCAAATACACATAATTTGGCAGCAGTTCCCCAAAATATGCGTAATCTGGCAGCGGATCACCCAAAATACATGTAATCTGGCAGCAGTGGTTCCCCCAAAATACACATAATCTGGAAGCAGCGGTTTCTCCAGCGTACACAATCTGGCAGTGGTTCCCCAAAAATAGTTAATTTGGCAGCAGTTCCTCCAAAATAGGTGCCCCCAGTATAGGTAACCAGGTCAAAAGGTATCCCCAGTGGAAGTAACCAGGCCTATAGGTGTTGCCTGTGCAGGAATCCAGGTTTATAGGTGTCCACAGAATAGGTAGCCAGGTCTATGGGTGTCCCCAGAATAGGTAGCCAGGTCTATGGGTGTCCCCAGTATAGATAGCCAGGTCTACAGGTGACTCCAGAATAGGTAGCCAGGTCTATAGGTGTCCCCAGTACAGATAGCCAAGTCTATAGGTGTCTCCAGTATAGATAGCCAGATCTATTGGTCTCCCCAGTATATGTAGCCAGGTGTATAGGTGTTCCCAGTATTTGTAGCCAGGTCTATTGAACTCCCCAGTATATGTAGCCAGGAGTATAGGTGTTCCCAGTATTTGTAGCCAGGTCTATAGGTGTCCCCAGTATATGTAGTCCGGTGTACAGTATAGGTGCCCCCAGTATAGCCAGGTCTATCAGTGCCCCCAGTATAGCCAGGTCTGTAGGTGTCTCCAGTATAGCCAGGTCTATAGGTGTCCCCAGTATATGTAGTCAGGTGTATAGGTGCCCCCAGTATAGCCAGGTCTATTGGTGCCCCCAGTATAGCCAGGTGTATAGGTGCCCACAGTATAGCTAGGTCTATCGGTGCCCCCATTATAGCCAGGTCTGCAGGTGTCCCCAGGAGGGGAAGCAGCCAGTAAAAAGGAGCTGTGGGCAGAGCGATGGGGAAGGGCGGATGTCTCCCCCCCTTCCCTCACCTTGGGGCCCCCCTTCCTGGCTCTCCCCTCCAGATTAATGTTTATTAGTCTCAGCGCAGCGGCTGGGAACTTACCGCTGTTCTTCCAGCCGGCGGAGGGAGCTGTGATCTGTACGCCGCAAGTCTGGTCTTGAGTAGACCAGACAAGCGGCACACAGATCAAAGCTCCCTCCGGTGGCTGTAACAGCGGTAAGTCCCTGGCCGCTGTCAGCCGCTGCACCGAGACTAATAAACATTAATCCGGAGGGGAGAGCCAGGAAGAAGGACCCCAAGGTGAGGGAAGGGGGGGGGAGACGTCCGTCCTTCTCCGCCGCTGTGCCCATCACTCCCTTTCACTGGCTGCTTCCCCTCCTGCTCAGGGTGCTCTGGCGGGCCCCCCTTGACCACGGGCCCTCGGCCCGTGCCCGAATGGTCAGTCCGCCCCTGGTTCTGGGGTTAATTGGTGACTCGGCTCTACTCAGTGGCGTAGCAATAGGAATGCAGAGGTTGCAACCGCACCGGGGCCCCTGAACCATAGTGGCCCATCAGGGGTCCACCTTCATCCAACTTAAGGTAAGGAACACCTCTATATATGCACTGCATAGTAGTAATCCTTAAAGGGAATCTAAAGTAAATAAAAAAAGCCAGTTTAACTTACCTCAGGCTTCTACCAGCCCCCTGAAGCCCCGCTCCTTCACTGAGCGATCCTACAGTCCCCGCAGCATCCCCCCTTTTGGCCAGGTGACTCAGCAAGTTGATGGCCACTGCACATACACAGCCCCGTCCTAGATCATGCTCCCATCGCCAGGTGCGTTCTGCGAATGCACAGTAGAGATTTTTTTCCTACTGTGCATGCACAGAGCGCAATCATGAGGCACGCAGAATGGGGCCTTGCATCCAGAAAGAGGGGCGCTGTGGGTGACAGGAACATCACAGTGAGGGCGTGGGCACAGAGCGGCTGCAGGGGGCTGGTAGAAGCCCCCAGGTAAGTTAAACTTGCTTTTTTTCATTTACTTTAGATTTCTTTTAACAAAGGGTTTGATTACTCTACATACACCTCTTACACTGCAGCTGTAGGTAGTTTTTAGGGCTCCATATCAATACAGTGGTTGGGGCCCCATTTAAAACTCGCACTGGGGCCCCCAAGCTCCTTAGTTATGCCACTGGTTCTACTTCCATTGCCAGGAGCTGCAGAGATGAGAGCTGCCACTGGATGGGATCTTCATCTGCACTCTCAATTAAAATGACTTTTCTAAATACTGCCAGAAAGCCAGGGGAAGAAGAAAAAAAAATCCCCGCTTCCACCTGATATATCCATCATCATCCTATTGCTGCGCTCGCAGGTCCGCCCTCTATCTCAGGCACTGGCCTTCCCTATTCCGCCTGAACAATCAGAGAGGGGATTGGGCTGGGAGGAGCCGGAGCGGCAGCAGTGCTGGAACACATGTCAGGCTTTGGAGAGCAGAGATCGCACAGAAGAGAGAAGCGAGCAGTAGCAGCCCTGGGCCTCCTGGCGGATCTGCAATAGTACCCTGTGTGAGCTGACTCCGAGGACTCCGCGCCCTGCAGAGGAGATAACAAGGACTTTACTGTGATCTCCAGTGACACTTGCGGCTGTGTTGGGCCAGCAGTGGTGGATCTGTGCGTGTTGTGGGACTGGATAGCAGAGCAGCTTCTATCCTAGCGGACCTGTGCGCTGAGCTTTCAGTACGTCTCGTCTCATCGCCGCCGCCACCGTGCAGGAGGGAACGGGTAAGGTGAGTCTGGCTTCATCACGCAGCGCTCTACCGGCACCTATCTGGGCAAGAGAAAGATCTCAACCACTGGGTAGCTGCCATAGGAAACGCAGCCTGCCTTGAAGTTTCCCTGCTAGCCACTCATGCTTCAATCGTGATTGTTCGATGGTAGTTTAGATCCTATGAGAGAGTCCTGTTTTGTTATGCCTTGTTCACACCATTCAATTTCCTGTTAGGTTGATGGATCGAATCGATTATTTCTGACAGGTCCGATCAGGTTTCCAACCATTTTTCTGATTACGTCTGTACAAAATCGATTGGACCTGTCATATTATCGATTCAACCCGTTGATCTAATGAGAAATTGCATGGAGTGTACCAGGCAAAACAGACAAGACTTTTGTAGGATCTAAACTACCACTGGACAATCGCCAGGCATAAAAGTGGCCATACACGCTTAGATTGCAATCCAATGTGCCAAACAGATCAGTGCCTCTCTGATCAGAGGGTTCAAATCTCCCCCCCCCCCCCCCCCCCCCCTATGCACTGTACATTGACTATAGATATTGCCATGAAATCTTTTGAAGAGCTGTCAAACTGCAGCATTGCACTGTTTGATACAGTGCAACACTGAGCCGTCAACCTACCGCCGATCCTCCGCCGCGGCAGATCGATTGAAATTTACCGTCCGATCCAATTGTAATCTTGGTTGGAGTACAAAATCCACAATCGATGTTGTTTGTTGCGTTAATCATAACTGGCAGATTTGACCAGGGTGGTTGAATCTGCTGGTAATAATCGATGCGTGTATGGCCAGCTTAACCCTTATTGATTTGACATGTTGCAAATGGTCAGTAGTGTTTGTTTTATTGAATGGGAAAGATAGAACATTGGGATCTATTTAAATTGACTAGATTTGAAAAACAATAACTAATTTTAAAACCAAAAGAATGAATTAAAACCTAGATGTGTGGTCAGCATAAAAAGCAACTGTAGAAATGTAAACTATAAAGGTGTTTGTCACTTTTTGGGTTTCCGTAGCCTCCCTCCCCTCTGAAATGTTTCTGCTGTTGCCCATGGTGAGGGGCTCTCGTGCCCCCAACTACTGTCTCTGAGCAGCGTGCTTGGCTGCCAACTAGACTTGATTTCCATGGTCAGACCCATGTGAAGGCTTTTCCCTGGATCTCTGTACTGCCACATGCCAAAACCCCCTCTCTTCTGCATGACGGATCCTCATCTGTGAATGTGCTCTTTTGAAGATGAAGGGCAGGCTGGTTTTAACGTGTGCTCCAATGTAATCAATATGTCAGCTTGTGTATGTGCAGGTCCTCCAAGACGGTATTGTACAGATTAAGTTTAGCTCATTAGCGGTGTGTCCCTGGAAATGGTGTTGGCGGCTGCGCAGGACGTTTGGAAGCTGAGCTGCAGTTAGTAGGACTGGATAGACCCTTCAGCCTGGCTCTCCCTGCAGTCTCTGTACTGGGACTCCTAGCAGTTTCTCCGATGGCTGTAGAAGCTGAGCTGATAGAACAGCAATCTCTAGAATCCCCATGTAGATAATCAGCTTTACTGAAAGATGTTTTTGTCCCTGTATTCCTTATGGGAAGGATCCCCTGTCTGTGTTGTACGTTGGGGGATCGCTGCCTGCCTCCCCTCTCATAGATCTCAGAAAACCCTTTTACTTTACCCTTTTTCTTTCATGAGAAACTGTGGCAGGAAGATCAAAGTGGCCTCCTCTAGCCTTTGTCCCTCTGAACCTGGGAATCTAGTGACTTGCCTAATTGAAACACAGCTTTGAATTAAGAATCTAGTTTTTTTTTTTTTTGTATTACAAATTGCCCTCCTCCCCTCTTCAGAGATCTCTGTGAAATGAAAGCGGTTGCTTTTGCCTCTAGCTGCCACTACTGGCTTCTCCCCCCTTTACATTCTCTAAATTGCCTGGCTATATAATTTATGTAGCCGCTCTATTAAAGTTAAAAGGTTTTTATTTCCTCAACTGCAATGAAACTTGATGAGAGCCCTCCCTATAAGTTATCTTGAGAGTCCTTTTCTAGTCACTTCAGCAGGATTCATCTCTAGTAGATTTAATCAGCATTAAGGTATTGCTTGTCTTTAAGAGCTTTACTTAATGTGGTTACTGGCTGCCTGGCACAGAGTCACGTTTCCTTTATCATTCCTTTTCTTAATTTAACGTTTTACCAGGATTAGCACAGGTTGGGCAGTTCTTCTTCGAGAAATTTTGAAGCAAAGAAGCGAGAGGGGAGAAAAAAATAAAAAAGGAAAAACATTGAAAGCTTTCTGTTGACTCTAGACAGGAAATGCAGATTCATTTAGGGGTTGTAGATGAAAATGTTACCAAAAGCCATCCGTTGAGTAATGCATCAGATAAATCAATTTACATAAAGGTATGATGCATTTGGGTACACGCAGATAATGGCTTTTAGAGTGGTTCCATTTCCCAAGTCCCAGTGTTTTGTTACAGCTTAATAGGTACAGTTTTGATTATGGCAGATTTTGTGGTTTTATTTACTGTCCTTTTTGCAAACAGTCACGGAGAAAACTGCTGCCACTAACTTCTGACTGCCTGCGGAACTTTAAGACTGTCTTGTTATGCTGGGATGTGAGGCTGCAGTGTGTCCATCTGAGCGAGAAGGGTTAGGGGGGTAAATCCACCTAAGCAGCAGGGGCATAGAGCCTTACTGGATTGCCATAAAGCCATTATCGCATTATGCCAAAGCTCGATTAGAAAATACATTAGTTTGTTCTCATCAGGTTGACATGCAAAGGGCACAGAGCTGAGCTGCTGCACAGCCTCTTTTGAAGCATCTGTCACAGATTCTCTAGTGGATCCAGCATCCCTTGTGTGTGACCATCCACAAATGTTACAAGGTAGTCAGACCACTCTTGTATTCAGGCTGGTTTTCAGAAGTCATGACAGTCTCTAGTTTAGGCACCACATATACCAGTATCTGGCAAATGGGGTTAAAGCTCCTATTCTAATGGCTGGTCAGCATAATCATGAGTAATATAAAATATGCTTTTGTGGAACAGGTACCCAGTTTAAGCAATGTTGACAATGGCCTGGTTGAGTTGTGGAGCTGTGCCTTTTTGCAGTTGTTGACAGTCAAAGGTTTTCTTTTTAATCTGTCATTGGAAGGCTTTTGAAGGTGTAGGTTCCTTGCATTTAAATTGATGATCAAGGACAGATTAGTGAGACAAAAGTGTCATGTGTTTGTATAGGCAGTTTACAGGGCTTCCTAAAGTTCACCTCTTGTTTGTTTGCCCCTAATTGCAAAGCAGCCTTCATTGATCCTCCTTGACATCAAATAAGGTTTCTACTGTGTCTGCAGTGATAGGAGACTGATGATAACTGCCTCAATAAGGAATAAAGAAAGTGGCAGAGATGTTACAAACTGGCCTGGCAAGTTCTCATCCCATTGTTTACATGACTGGTGATGGATTTGTTAAACTGCTCTAGTGTAAGTATCTAGACACGACTTAAGAGCTCTGTTGGCTGTTAGCCCCATTTGTTTGGTGGCACTTTGGGTACCAGAAATATGCGTTAGTTTGTGTCCTTGCCCTTTCTTGCATTTTGCAAGTGGTGTTTTGAACTAGATTATTTTCCTTAGGTTTTGACACAACTTCAGACAGCAAGGGCAATCAGTAAAGTGATCTATCTGGTGTGTGGCACTTCCAAGGGAGATCAGTGACCTCAAACAGAATAAACAAGCACTTGCTGCCTCCATTAATTAGCTTAGTCCAGCGACATGCTACTGTATTAAATAAAAACAGTAAAGACTCAAAACGGTCAACAATAACTTTTTTTTTTCTGTTTCTCTGGTCTCTCTCCTTAGATCATGGTGAACCCAGGCAGTAGCGCCCAGCCACCCCCAGTGACGGCCAGCACCCTCTCCTGGAAACGGTGTGCTGGATGTGGAGGCAAGATCGCAGACCGGTTCTTGCTATATGCCATGGACAGCTACTGGCACAGTAGGTGCCTCAAGTGCTCGTGCTGTCAAGCTCAACTTGGGGAAATTGGCACCTCTTGCTACACAAAGAGTGGGATGATCCTCTGCAGAAATGACTACATCAGGTTTGTGTCTTCACTTCTAAATACCTGTGTCATCCCAGAATTCTGTGTGTGCCAAAGTAACTGCCACCTACAGATGCCATACTGCTGCTTACTAAAGAGCACTGCACTGTATGTTACGTACGCAAACCAGATCACATTGTGACTTCCTGGGCTAATGTTTCTTATGAACAACCTTAAATTTGGCATGATTTTTATATGCACATTGTTTCCACTTCACACATGATTAAACATGCTGAATCTTATTATCAAAACCGGTTGCCCCATTCCCCCCCCCCCCCCCCCTTCCTTCCTGGAGAGACCGATCCATTTCTGACTTCTGCATGCAATCATCCAAAGTAATGAGCAAGCCATTAATTGGGCAAGGTGTGAGCAAAGATTAATTGCATGTCCATCATACTTCCTAATGTCATCTTTAAAAGATGGGAATCAATAAGGAATGGTGTGCCGGGTCTGATCCGTCCAGGTGAAACCAGGCTTCTTAAGTCATTAGACAGAGGCATTTGAAGGATTACATATTTAATTTAAGTGAACGGTTTAATACACTGATGCACCTGGATGCCCTGTACTTTAAAATGCGTCCTGTTAAAGATTCTCTCCACTCCAGCCATTCGAGCTTCAAAAGCAGTGAGAAAGTAAAAAAAACCCCACACATTGGATCTAGTAGTAAAGTGTATAATGCACGAGGGTAATGCTTGCCTTCTTCCCTTGTCTGAAATGGTAAGTGATTTTATGACCCAGGTTGGATTTAATGCCCCTCTAGAACTCATTTAGTTCTAAAATGATAGAGTCCAAATACTATAACCTGTGTCCTGTAAGAACCTCAGTGTCTTCAATCAGTTAAATAGAAGTAATATGCTTTGGTGAAAGGCCACTGAGGGATGGCGGCATTCATTTTGCTAAGTGGTTCTTTTTAGACTTTAAACGTTGGAAAATCGTCATGTTCTTTAACAAACCGGTTCTCGTCCTTTTTTACTTTTCTGGTGCAGAGAGAATAAGTAGAGGCTTGACAGGGCTGCATGAAATAGAGTGGAGCAGCATGTGGAAAAGAGCCATTTGGTGGAAGTGTGAAAACTGACACCATGGTACAGATATATTGCAGGCTACTGGTCATAAATAAGTCCACTTCTGCCTATTACTAATTGCAACCTCCTGGACCTCCAGGCAGCCATCACAACGTGTCTTGTATCTAGGCATGTGCCTGCGAGATGTTTCAAGTATGATTATTTTAATTTTTAGGTTTTCCTCCCCGCCAACTACTAGTGAGCTTAAAACATAACTACAGCTCAGCGAGGCAAGGTTTCATTTTCTTGACATGACATCCATGAGGCCATTTTCTAAATATGTGTTTACTTTGAGGTGGTGTATAATGTCCTGTTTAAAAAAAAAACTTGACCGTGCATGTTTTTCACTGACCAAGGATGGGAATGAAAGTGAGCCTATCAAAGCAAACGTCTGCCAATCATCCACCTCTAGAGGCAGTGATTGGCCAATTAAAATACCTGTCTCTGTCAGTAGAAATGTTGCATGTTCAAATTTGTTTTTTCGTATGAGGCTGTACTGAGTACACTTGTTAGTGTTTGTGCATGTTTTCTGCACAGAAAAACTGATTTAAACTGAGAACTCGTGTTAATCGATGGGCTAGTTCATAATGTGTTTTTTTTTTTTTTGTTTTTTTTTTTTCCTCACGCAGAAATAAACTATCTTGCAGGATAATTCTGCACATTTTGTCAGTTTTCTCTATCGATTACATTAGCTGCTGTGAAAAAAAAGCATTTTTTTTTCTGCATATAAACGCACATGATGTGCAGAAAACTGAAAGACAAGGGTGTCCCCTAAATTCATAAACATTTTTTTCCGCATCAAACTCCCCTATTGAGGGCGCTGCATATGGAGAAACAAAGTTTCAATGTCCCCCCTTTAAGTGAATTTGTACCAATAAACTGAATATTTTGATTACGGCACATCCTATTTTTTTTATTTGTTGGTGTAGTAGGTACGTGCCCCCGACTCTTCAATTGTTTGTTCTATGGATGTAATACTAGAAGCATATTAAAGTAGTGCTGCTGATACCATCAATAGTGACTGAGCCTCCTTAGACATTGTGGCCATTATGGTGTTACTAGTACATCTGGACTGTCTGGCAGAGTGGCCTCATGTAATGGTAAATGTGTGTACAGAAATGTCTGGCAGAAGTTGATGTGAGGATATGATTGTGTCTTTGAAATGCACCTTCTGAACGAGTCCAAACAAAGTGCTTCTGCTTTTACCCTTCATTTTGAGCTTGGGGAGGAGGAGGGAGGGGGCGGGGGCAAAATCCACCTCCTCTTCCATTAATGAAAGTGCTTTTGGTGGGAGACTGACATGCAGCTCACAATCATAGATTCGAGATAAAACAGGCTGACAGTGAATACACACAATTAAAAGCTTTAATTAGTGACTCCTCCATTTTCTTTAGTCCTGATAGGTTTTATCTAATGAGATCTGGGCCCTGGCTTAGATCTGCTCGGAATGACGTGTCCGAAATGAATGAGAGCTGCATCGCAAACAAAACATTTAATTAACAAAATTGGCCTGTAAGAGAGGGGATTATTAACCGGGGCGAAGGATTCAGACTGTTAAAGGGCCAGAGTCTGATGCCTGGGAAACATTAAAAGGATTTGGCCAGACCATGATGTGATTACTGTATCTTCGATTCGGAGCATCGCTGCCTCGTGACAGCAGACTGTATTACCAGGATTTAAAAAAATCCAGCAGGCGAGGTTCCTGATCGCCACAGTACAACAGTGTTTCTATCGACAGCCCTTGGCTATCGATTCTCCTTGCTTGATAACTCACAGAGAGAATGACAGTTTAATGCTGCTTGTGTTGTCGAAACAATGTTTGCTCGGGTTGTTACTTTTAACCCTTCTGCTGAAGGATGTATGTTTTTGAGGGGAATCCATTTTGTTTTGTTGTTGTAGATATCCCACAACTGCCCCTTTCATGTTAACACAAATGTTTTTTGCTTTGGCAATGCTAAATGTATTTGGTCCTGCCAATAAAGCTTTTTTTGGATTTCGATAAGCGCGCTGCTTAGAGGTAACTGCTGTACGGTGGCCTGAATGTACTCCCTGATTTGTAGGAAAATGTGTGTCTTGGTGGTTAGGCTTGGGAAAAATCACAACCGCTTAGTTGCGGGATGTAGTGAGTTCATACAAGATTCAAGTGAGCCGGGCAGTTTCAGATGCTACAGTTACCAAATTCAGGTTGTGCTTCTGATTCTCGTAGGAACAAGTCTGGTAGCAACCCCCCCCCCCTTCTCCTCCCCTCGCAAGCCCCTCCTCGCTCTTTGCTGTGGTTTAAAAAGAGTCCAAGAGACATCATGCAGAGAGTTAATTTCCCTGGTAATCAACAGCAAGCTGCTATATTCAGGGAATGCTGTCCCTTTAATTGAACAGGCTAGGTAATTAAATGGCGTTTTTCCAATAGGACGTGCTAGGTAAATCTAATAGTTGGTTATTTAATATCACTTTGAAGTCTGCCCACTGAAGCACAATGACAGCACAGGAGCATGTGAACTATTAGCTGGGAGAGAAGGGGGAAAAAAAACCTGGATCTCAAAAATTAATTAAATCGCATGCAATTTGGGGGAACGTTTATCTTGATTTGTCATAACAGAATTAATTCAAGGCCTCCAATTCACTTGGGGGCAGATCTGTTACTCTGAATTAACCAAGCGTAATTTGGCAGATTTTTTTTTTTTTCCTCCTTCCTTCTCTCTAATGTAGCTGCTGCCATTATACACAGCCCTTTTTTTCCCCTCCAAGTATCAATAGCTCCTAGAGCTTTTAAGGTGCCTTAGTATCCAGTTAGTATGAAGTACCTTTAATGGACTTGGCTCTTGGCATCACTTTGTAGCATTTGATACACCCCCATTAACCCCTGGTGAGCTGGAGGTTAATGCATTGCACTCTGCTGCAGGAGGGAATTAAATGGAAAATAAAAAAGAGGCGAGACGTGCGTAATTGCTTAGAAAACGGTTAATGCTAAAGGAAAGAATTTATATTAAAAAAGTGAAATAATGCATATGACCTTGAAGTTGATAATTCCCCCCCCCCTCCCCCCCCCCCGCCTCTAACACAGCCATCTTAATGTGGTTTCAAGAAAGACTGGAAGTGTTGGGGGGGGGGGGGGGGGGAATAGGTGTTTTTTATTAGCAATCCCAAGTTTTTCAAGAAGTACGGTGAACAGATTTGTTGATGGGATTAAGAGATCGTAGAGGAATGAGTAATTGGTACTACTGAGTACATTTCTCAAAATGGTTGTGCTATACAGATATAGAGATCAAAAATGTCAATGTCTCAATATTGGCAGAAGAATAGTGAGTGGTCTGAAGTAATCTGTTTAGTGTCTTGTCTATTTATCTAAGTATAATGGCTTGAATTTTTAGCAATACAATACGATCCATATAACAGAGGAACCTTTCTTTCTTTTTTTCTTTTTGCCAGTAAGATGACTTTTTTTTTTTTTTTTTCATTTTCGTTGCGATATTAAAAGAATCGCAGTGCAGGTGAGCATCTCCTCCTCTGCCTGGAAGCTTGTCTCTGCTACCAATCAAAATTACTTTTGTTTTTCCACACCTGAAAGCAAGAAGCGGTCATTTGCTTATGATATGACCATAAGCTGTCCCACAATGCATTAGGCCTTTCTTATTCCAGGCATATTTGATCATTTTTATTTTATTTTTTTTCATAAAATCTTCCTCAAATCTCTGGCGTCTGATAATGCAGTTTTAGTAATCCAATCCAAATATTTGTATAGCGCTTTTCTCCTGTCTGACTCAAAGCACTTGAGCTGCAGCCACAAGGGGCACTCGAGGCCACCCTGCAGTGTTAGGGAGTCTTGCCTAGAACTCTTTACTGAACAGGTACTGACCCTAGCCAGGATTCAAACCCTTGTCTCCCATGTCAAAGGTGGTGCCCTTAACCAGTACACTCTCCATCCACAGTAGATTTCGGGCAGAATCTGGCGTGTTTAGAATTGGTAGAATATCTTATTTGCATTGAGTGATATAAGTAATAGTTCTATTGCATCAGTCAAGTTAAGGCCATGGACTGCGGCTTTTCCAATACAAAGTGGAGTCTTCATTGTGCTCCACTGACTTGTGCTAGCCATATTCTGTGCTATATAAAGTAATGTGTGCTAGATCCAGTAGACACTATCTTCCAGATATCAATTTACATTTTTAACCACTTTGCACCGGTAAATATAGTATGGCTTGTACCACTGCAGCAGTTGGCTTAGTACTGGCCAATGGAGTACAACCCTATGCCAACCAAAGTACTGATGGTACTCCTGCCTGTGTTACCGAACCCCCCCCCCCCCCCCCCACACACACACACACACACACACACACACACACACACACACACACACACACACACACACACACACACACACACACACACACACACACACACACACACACACACCACCCATCTGCCCCAGCATTGTTGTGCCCAATCAATATTTCAATTGCGAATGCCAATGTTTTAATAGTTTTTTGTTAGCTTCAACATTTTATATCTAATCAAAGGCTGCTTTATATAAAATTATAGTGCCGTGTATGTCCTGTCTTTAGACTACTCAACTGGGAAGAAGATGTCACTGAAGTGCAAAAAAAAGTATGATCGAATTGTATGTGTAGTACGGATAATGAATAGATCATTAGTAGCAAGAAAACATTGCGTCATACTGTCACAGTTTAAAAACCACACTCTGTCTTTTAAACTGTAAAATAAAGCAGACATGACGACCCTTTGAACTTTCCTGCAGTAAAACCTTATCTTAAGCGGTTTCTCACTGTTTCTCTGCTGTTTAAGTGCTTCAGAAAGGAGGACTGTATCTGAATTATGTGGGGTGGAAGAGCTCAGAGAAGCTCTTTTGCATAGATAATTGAGGTTTTTTTTTTTTTTTTTTAAAACTCTTCCTGTACTGGAAAACATGCATTTTTTTCTTCTTTGCTACCAATGTTCTATTTCTTAGCAGTACTACACAATACAATTCATTATTTCATACATTTATTTTCGCTTCAACAACTGTCCATCTTTTTTGTATGGACAAACATTGTTGAGGAACCTGTTGAGCTCTGCCTATGGGTTTTAAAGCAAAAACTCTTACATGATTAAGTACACCAGCCATATTGTCACAAGTCTGCCTCCATAGTTTTGAGCTCTTCAGTTGACTCATTGATGTACATTAGATGGTCATAAATCACAATCTTTGTAGCTATTGAGACCATTGAGGTATTTGTGAAATCAGACACTTCTGGCTTTCTAGCTACTGTGGAATAGCATCCTCTCTTTGATGACCCTTTGCGGTGACTTTGTTGTTCCATTATTAGCCAGAGACTACCTGCAGCAGAAGAATTGCTTTATATGCGAAACATACTTTGGCCTTCCTTGGGGGAGGATTGCTTACTTATTTTGTGTAAATCCTTTGCAATAGGTAGCAAAAAAACATGTCTGTGTATCTATAGTGTGTACTTAGTATTTTTTTTTTTTTTATCATGCATGCTGAAAGTAAATGCCCTTTATATGTAACTGATTGCATCATCTGTAGCAATAATAATTGCAACCAAACCCTCCTACAACTTTACTAGCTGCCTTTCGCTATTTACTGCTACTACCCATACAGACCTGATCAGATGTCACACTATTGGTTGAAACGATTGTGAACGTTTTTTAACCAATGAATAATGTCTCCATACAGGTTTTCTAACATCAGCTGCTCCTCTCAGGTACCGTCATAGCTGACTTGATTTGTCAAAAGTTAAGGTTTTAATTGGGGGCAAGCGCAAATTGAAAATGTATGGAGTGTCCAGTAATGAGATGCTAATTTTCTGTGCCTAGTTACATTTTTGTTGCAGATTGCATGCAGCTTGGCTATTGAGCCAGTCCAAATCAGCGACTCCTGGCCACTCCCACTGCTGTTCCAGTCGTCTCCACTAAAGGCTCACACACACATCAGACTATAGTCTTTGGAAAATGAAAGATCACAGACCAATCTTACCACCCTTCATGTAGTATGAGAGCCATCATCTACATCTACACAGTCTTTTCTATGGAGCTGAACTCCACATCAGAAAAAAATCTTTGCAAGATGCTGCACACACAGATGCTGTACAGACACAAAAGATCAGTATCTGCAAAAGATCGGTTCCTGCCAAAAATCCATTCCTGCAAATTGCAATGATAGTCTATGAGATCTGCAGATCATCATACACACCTTGTTTAACAGACATTCATCTGCAGATCAGATCCACCAGGATGGATTTTCAGATCTGCAGATGATTGTCTGATCTGCAGATGAATGTCAGTTAAACAAGGTGTGTATGATGATCTGCAGATCTCATAGACAATGAATGCAATTTGCAGGAACAGATCTTTAGCCCCATCTACACGATACGATTCTTTATACGATTCGATTACGATTCTATTTACGATCCGATTAAATCCAACATGTCCGATCAGGATTCGATTCAATTCAATTTGCCTTTGCGGATCGTAAATAGAATCGTAATCGAATCGTATAAAGAATCGTATCGTGTAGATGGGGCTTTTGGCAGGAACAGATCTTTTGCAGCTACTGATCTTTTGTGTCTGTACAGCATCTGTGTGTGCAGCATCTTGCAAAGATTTCTGTCTGATGTGGAGTTCAGCTCCATAGAAAAGACTGTGACGGTATGGCTCTCATACTACATGAAGGGTGGTAAGATTGGTCTGTGATCTTTCATTTTCCAAAGACTATAGTCTGATGTGTGTATGCACCTTAAAGATAGTGGCTAATCAGAATTTTATAGTTCAGTATTTTACTATTATCCTTTGGAATTTCTATTGTGGCACAGCCTTCCTGTAGAAAACTAATTGGTTGCTATCATTCCTGGCTTGTGCAGTCAGCAAAATTCAGGGCTGTGGAGTCGGTACAAAACCACTCCAACTCCTCAGTTTATGAATACTCCAACTACAGGTACCCAAAATTGCTCCGACTCCTTAGTCTAATACTTACCAGGGTTGTGGAGTTGGTACAAAAATCATCCGACTCCTCAGTTTATGAAAACGCCGACTCAGACTCCTGGTGCCCAAAATTGCTCCGACCCTTACTCCTCAACTCTGACTCCACAGTCCTGGCAAAATCTAATGGTCAGTGGTCAATTAGGTGAGTGACTAAGGTGGTATGTATTAGGGATGATCAATGAGTTGCAAATAATTCCAAGTTGATGCAAATTTATTTAGCTTAAAAATCAGGGCTGTGGAGTCGGTACAAAAATCTTCCGACTCCTCAGTTTATGAAACCACGACTCCAACTCCGGGTACCCAAAATGGCCCCGACTCCGACTCCTTACTCTAATACTTAACAGGGCGGTGGATTTTGTACAAAAATCATCAGACTCTGACTCCTCAGTTTATGAAATAAACGACTCCAACTCCGACTCCGGGTGCCCAAAATTGCCCCGACTCCTTGCCTCCGACTCCACAGCCCTGTTAAAAATGGACCAATCAAGTCCCACCAAGGTATAAATTGTTCCATTTTCCAATGTCCATGTGGACATTAATACATTTATTCAGCACTGCGGGTAGTGGCTGTCCACCACATTATTAATTGGCCTCCTGAGCAGAAAACTTTACCGCTAATGTTTAGTGATTTGGGGGAAGTATAGTTTGTTAGGTTGATGTCACACTGTGCGTTGTGTAATGTCCATTCTACAATATAAACATGCAAAAAACAAAGTGTTTGGATGACGTGTTCTGTTACAGAACAGGGATGTGGACATGCCTATATGATTGTATGGGCAGTGTGTTTACATGCAGAAACACAGCAATGCACATAGTGTAAACCCACCCTTAGTCCCTGAAATTATTTATTTATTTTTTGTCTAATGCCTGGTATACACCATGTTATTTCCCATCAGATTCACGGTCAAATTCCAACAGGTTCAACCTGATTTTCACTTGTATAGACGTGCTGGGAAAATGTTTATAAAAACAATCTGAATTTATTATTTATATAGTGCCGACATCTACCGCAGTGCTGTACAGAGTATATTGTCACTTGACTGTTCCTCAGAGGGGCTCTCAATCTAATCCCTACCACAGTTATATGTCTATGTATGTATCGTGTTGTGTATGTTTCATAGTCGTGGGCCAATTTAGGGGGAAGCCAATTAACTTATCTGTATGTTTTTGGCGTCTGGGAGGAGACCAAAGTGCCTGGAGGAAACCCACACCGAAAACGGAGAGAACATACAAACTGTGCAAATAGTTCCCAGTCCTGCAAGGCAAGGGCAGCACAGTGGCGTAGTGGGCAGCACAGTGGCGTAGTGGTTAGCTCTCTCGCCTTGCAGCGCTGGATCCCTGGTTCGAATCCCAGCCAGGGTACTATCTGCAAAGAGTTTGTATGTTCTCTCCGTGTCTGCGTGGGTTTCCTCCGGGCACTCCGGTTTCCTCCCACATTCCAAAAACATACGGATAAGTTAATTGGCTCCCTCTAAAAATTGGCCCTAGACTACAGTACTTACACTACATAATATAGACATATGGCAATGGTAGGGATTAGATTGTGAGCTCCTTTGAGGGACAGTTAGTGACAAGACAATACATATATATATACACTGTACAGCGCTGCGTAATATGTCGGCGCTATATAAATACTAAATAATAATAATATTAATAAAGGGTGCTAACTACTACACCACCGTGCTGCCCTATCAAATCAGACCTGCCGGAAATTATCGATTCGACCCTCAATCTAATGGGAAATTGCATGGTGTGTATCAGGCATTAGAGGGCATCCTTTACCGTGTGGGTGTGTTTTTGTTATTGTTATATATAAAAAAAATGTTGTTGCCACCGACAGGCTGGTTGTTTTGCATTTTCATCTCTGGCAACATCTGATGACTAGCTGAGATCCAGTAACACCAACCAGTCAAACCTTAGATTAAATATTGACATGTGCACAATCTTACATCAGATCTACCTTTCCAAGCAATGCTCTGCCTGTTTTTGTTAATGGTGTCACTATATTAGGCACATCTTGCTGTTTTGTGATTGATTGTGTTCCCCAAATGCTAAAATATTAACGACCTCCTATAGTCTAAAGACCTTAACAGAGGAAACTGAAACCATTTCTGTCATCACAATTAAGGAGTCCCCTGGCTTTAATTAGCCTGACCTGGGGTGTATCTTGCGCCCCCCCCCCCCCCCCACTCCATCATAGCTGAAGTTGAAGAGGAGGGAAAAAAGCCCATTAAAGTCCAGACTGAGACTGATAGCTACTTAATTGAGCACCTAAAGCCTCCAGCCTTTTAAATCAAACACTGTCCTGCACAATCCCCTGGTTAGATAATTAACTCTCCTGCCTCACAGAAACTCTGTGAAAACAAGTTTTTAGAAAAGGCTACAGTTACACAGTTGCCTTCGTTCTTGGCTCAAAGTGAAAAGCAATTACTTCTCTTAATTTACAAGGGTTTACATTCACTGAGATTTTTCAATTTCTAGAAAATGATATAATTAAATATTCGGCCCGTACATGCTGATGGGAAGCATTCCCATGAAAGCAAATTGACCAATCTTATGCAAGGGAGCGTGAGAAAGGGAAACGCAAACATATCATACTGGACCACATTAGGGAAATTGGGTTTGACCTACAAACGACCTTCATGCACTGAGACTGATAACCAACATCCAGGCAATTAAAACTGAACAATAGTCAGTATTGTTTTTCTTTTGCTTCTTTTTTTTTTTTTCTTCCCCCTTTCTTTTTGTAGCCGACATGGTATTGGGTGGCTGTTCCTCTCAAAGGAGTGACAGCCATAGGGATTGACAATGACTAGCCTGTTTTTTCCTTCAATGTTGTTTGAGGACAGATCTGCGGTAGAGCAAATGGATTTTGTCCCACTCACTTTGCAAGTAAGGGATTTTCTATGATGCCAAGAAATGGGTAGTTGAAATGTACCCCTATTGGAGTTTAAATGGCCAAAGCCCTATCCTGCACAAAAAATCACCTTGTATGAAAAATGTTGTTTTCATTTAGAATATGATCAACAATGAACAGGTATCTCCTAGCTCCACAGTATATGACTTTGTACAGCGACTATCCGTATGTGGTCTAATGGTGTATGCTTGTTAAGCCAACTAATCCCTGGTACACACTATGCAATTTTCCATCAGATTGACGGTCGAAACGATTTCCGACAGGTCGGATCTGATTACAGATCATTTTTCTGATCACGACTATACAAAAATCAATCGGAAATCAGATCAAACCTGTTGGAAATAATCAATTTGACTATTCATCTGATGGAAAAATTGCATTGTGTGTACTGGTGCAGGGAATCTGGATTTAAGCCTCGCACACATGGGGAGAAAGTTTTGCCAGAAACAAGCAAATGACTCATCGTTCAGATCTCGTTGAAAGATCAGAAGCACAAACGACATGGAATGTGAATGGCAAGCGAACGGTCCACGATGGTGCTTGGGCGTTTTGAACGACCAACATAATAGATCACTTGGGCAGATAATCGTTCATTGACGGTAGTGTGTCATTTTTGTAGAATTCTGTTTCGGTGCGAATGGAGCTTTAGCTTTTTCTTCTGTGTATATAGACACGTGATGTGCATTAACTGCCACCTAAGTGCATAGCCCATGTTATCTAATTAATTGCCCTCTACATGGTAGACTTGACCAAATTACAAACCACCAGCTTCAAAGTACTATAGGGGCCTGATCTCTCCTGCCAGACATCACAATCTGCTGGTAAGGGGCTTAAAAAACCAAATACCCTTTAACAAATGAATCCTTTTTTTTTAATGTCTACAGCAGTGCACGTCATACTACTGAAAAGCTTGGAATGAAATTGGTGGCATACTGTTTTATTAGTGAGTTGTTAGAACATTTGTGTTAGTGTATCTCTAGTCGTAGAAAGGAGACAGAACAGCATTAAATAAAGCTAGACTGAAACTTTATTTTGTTTCATCTCCGCAATGCAATTTTCTGCAGAGCTAAAAATGTGCAAGTTAAACCGATCTTTGCCGTTCTTTTAGATAGTTGTGTTCTACCTAGACTTGGATAGATTAGAATTTACCATTCATATATAATGGAGATCGTAAACCTGTGCACCGTTCCATGTTTCACCTGCAGGTGGTGCTGCAGATTGTTTCAATGAAAGCAACAGCAAAGGACAACTAAAGTCAGAGGTATATGACGGCTGCCATATTTATTTTCTTTTAAGCAATATCTGTTGCCTGGCTGTCCTGCTGGTCCTCCGCCTCTAATACTGTTACCCATAGAATATGAACAAGCATGCAGCAGACCTGACCTTTTTAGATCTGACAAGATTAGCTGCATGCTTGTTTCTGATGTGCTTCAGACACTACGGCAGCCAAATAGATCAGCAGGACTGCCAGGAACTGGTACTGCTTAAAAGGAAATAAATATGGCAGCCTCTATATACCTCTGACTACAGTGGTCCTTTAAAGAGCATGAATCCTCCATACTTTTTTGGTCCTTGTATTGCCAGTGTCTCAAACATGAGTAACTCCAGTGCTAGTGCAACCTCCTCGACTATATATTATCTCTGCCTGATTGGACATTCAATTAACAGTGTTGGTTATGAGGTGATGCAATCTGCCAGGGGCCCATCAAAAGAAAGCAGTGGTTGATGGTGTTCATTTCTCAGTAGTAATGTGTTTCTTTGTGGTCCTTATCGCATTTAAAGGAAACCTGAAATGAGAGGAACATGGAGGCTCCCAACTTCATTCTCTAATAAACTATACCAGTCATATAAGTTCTGTGCTGATGCTTTAAAGGGAACCTGAAGTCGGTAAAAATACTCACCTCTGTAGTGTTAAGCCTGCTTGATCCCCAGTCTTCCTTATCCCGTTTGGTTCCTGCGCTGGGACCCTTTTTTCAATACTCAACATTGTTGAATATTGCCGCCATGCTCCCCCCTCTGTGTACAAGCATGGGCGCACTGTGCAAGTGCTAAGTTTGACCTGCACAGCAGTACAGCGCTGCTCATGCATAGCTTTTTTTCATGCTACTGCGTAGACCTGAACCCTACTAGTGCCTGCAGAGTGTGGCTCATACAGAGAGGGGAGCATGGCCTTCATCAAAAATGAAGAGCATCCCGGCCGGCAGCGAAGAGGTCTTGGAGGATCGGGAAAGCCTCTGCAGCCTCCAGAAGCTTTCTTCAACAGTGGTGAAGTATGAAACTTTTTTTTTTTTTTTCCCCCGGAGTTCAGGTTTGCTTTAAGCCACTGGCCCAGAATTAGATCACTCAGTATTTGATCCGCATGCTGACTCCACTGGCTACATGCTTGATGCAGGTGTCTCATTTAAAAACATTAAGCTCAGCATGACAGCTAGGCAACTTGTATTGTTTGTAAGGAAATGAGAATGGCAGCCGCCATATTCCTCTTGCTTCGGCTTCTCTTTAAGGTATGGTTGCAGTGGAGAAGTAGAGGAACCATAAGGGGCTTCTAGGATTATTTATTTGGTCCATCACACACCATTCTGATAATGGACCATAGGTCCACTTTTTTTTTTTTTTGTCAGATGGGTGTGGATGTCTGCTTCCCGGTGTTAAAGTGGACCCAAACATTTTTTTTTAATTCAAAATATTTAGTTGCACCACTCTGATACTTACAAAGATGAACACCCCTTCAAGCCTATGAGCATTTCAGTACATGCTTTTCATCCTTTTCTTTTCATAACTAGGGTTATACAGGTGGCAGCCATTAGCAATTCCTCCTTTGTTGGACACCATCTACTCCACCAGTTTGATTCTGTTCCTGCAATATGAAAGAAAGGGAGGGGTTCCTCCAATAAATGTAAAATATTTTGATTTGTCATCATGCAGCTAAAAATGGCTGCTATTTTTTATTATAATTTAGAAAAAAAGATTTACTTTCTGAAATCTTGCATTTTTAATTTTGGGTCCACTTTAATTGGTCTATTACAACATTTCAGTTTTTTGTATAGAGCTGAAGCAACATAGTTCATTCATCCAAGAGTGTTAGTGCAACTTTTTGGGGATCGTAGAGGACCCCTTTATCAAGGCAAGGTATATGATTGGAGTTTCCAGAATGTTGGTCTAATACTCTTTCATTAAAACAAACCACCATATTTCTTCATCTCTGTATGGAAGGGAACCTTTTTGAATCGGCCTTTTTACCGTTTTATGTTTTTTTTAATAAAGGATTTATATTGTTACTGCCTTAGACATAAAATGCCAGTACACAACACTGATCTATTGTCACCCACGTTAAAAATAAATGTTGGTACCTAACGGGACGGCTACTATAACTTATTTACTGCTAGGACTAAAGTCACATTCCGGAAGCATTTTCTCCCCATTTGTGCCAATTTATGTGATCGTGAATTATTTCTCTTGATAAACAGTAACTGCCTTTTTTAATGTAGTGTGTGTTTCAATCATGGACTGCTAATAAAGAATTGCACATAGAGCAGAAACACTGAGCGACGCCCTGGAGAACTTAGTCAAGGCAGATCTAAAATGAGTTTCTCAAGTTATGAAGAGTTTGCTGCTGGGGCCAAGGTCTTTTATCTGCTCCCAGAGGCTTGTGCTGTAATAGGGTAACATCAAGACCAAAACCATCATTCACTAGGGGACATATTTACATGAGTCGTCTATTTCATACTTACAAAGCTAGCTTGACTTTTGCTTTTACTGCCTATTTGAGCAAAAGTATTTTGAAAACACTATACATGTTGATTATTGTATTTGGAGCATATTGCACATTAAATTGGGTTTCTCATTGCAGCCATCCGGTTCCAGCTTTAAAGGCCTATACCCACGTATGGATTTTTGCAAGAAATTTTGCACAACAATTGTTGTTGTGATGCCATGTAACATCGTTTATCAAAAGTTTGTTCCGATTCTTATTGACTTTCCAATCCTTATTGCCACGAATGTGTACGTGATTCTTAGTTTCCAACACCGCAAACGACGCATGCAGATTCGGCCAGATGGATCGGGGCGACAATCGTTCCTTCGGTGGAGATCTATTTGGCCGCATCTGCTGGTGGGCATTTTGCTTTAGAAAGGTTGTGTTTTTTTTTTTTTTTTATATCCAAGGCCCAGTGGCATGTGCATATGGTATGTGCATGAGTGCAGAGCACAAATGGCATGTCTGGTAGTGTGTAGTTTGATTCATTTTCCTTTTTATGGCGTTGCCTTAAAGGATAACTACTTGTCCACAAATTCAAGTGGTTCCGAGATAAACTTTTACTCATTGCATAATTGTGTTCCATTCATATAGTTTATAGGGCATTCCTCAAGCCATCCATATAGTTTATAGGGCATTCCTCAAGCCAAATACTTTTTGTTTTGTTTTAATATTTTAATTACCTATAAACTAAACAAGCCTCGCCCACAGCTTTTCCAGTGCCTTGGCACTGTAGCAAGGGCTTATGGGAGCTCAGTCTGGGCAGGAGGAGGTTACTAGCCATTGATTTCAGAGGCAGAGGGGAGGAGGAGAGGGGACTGAATTTACACACAGGTAAGCTGATAGCATCTCCAGCCCTCAGCCTGTGACAATGTGACAAACAGAACATGGCTGCCCTCATTGTATCACAGGAATAATTATAAACTTTTGACGCTGTTTGCAACTAGATTTGCTGTGTAAACTATCTAAACTTTAGATAGGCTAAATAGACAAGTTACTTGTTATAGTTTTCATCTCGGATCCGCTTTCAGTCCTCTGTTCACTTACAAAGTGCATTACATAACTAGTTTATACCCCCGTATACTTGAGGTCTCAGCAGTTGGAGGATGGACAGAGGGACTTTCTAAATCGCCACCATATGTACTTTTCAGCCACCTAATGGCAGACACTCTCTAGAAAAACTAGTTTAGGACATATTGTCTTATGTTCTGCCCAGTAGATCAGCTTCATCCTCAGGGGAGAGGGCCGATCTAATGCACGCTACTCAAACACAAGAGTCATACTTATGATGGTTGCATGCAGGTTGCCAGCTTGTGTAAATATGGCTTATGTTTTTTTCTGTAGGTTCAGTGATTCAGTTCAGTGACTGAATGACTACTAATGATTTACAAATAAGACTGGAGGAGACGCTACATGTCATACATTCTCAGTGTTTTGTTTTTTTTTGTCATATTTGTATACATCCCTGTAAACATGTCTATACACTGCCAGATGTCTTGCTAAGAATGATGGGTGGTAAGAAACCTGCCCATTCTTAAAGGACACCTGAACTGACATTGTTATGGAAGACTACCATATTGATTTCCTCTTTAACAATACCAGTTGCCAAGCAGTCCTTGCTCATCTGTGTGGCTTCAGTATTGTATGAATCACACACCTAAAACAAACGTGTGGCTAATCCAATCAGAAGCATCTATCTGCATGCTTGTTCAGGGCCATGCAATTTGCATTGTTGGAAAGGAAATAAATGTCAGCCTCCATATCCCTCTCAGTTCTGGTGTACTTAAACTTGTCTGCCCCAATCTCTCTGATCTTGGTTGATAAATGGGCACAGTTTGCATTGTAAAGTTTAGTTGGTGATCATTTGTGAAACTTTGCTAGATACTGTTTATAACAGGGCTGTGGAGTCGGTACAAAAATCCACCAGTCTTCTGCTATGGGTCCAGGTACTTGAGCCAGTCGGGCGTAGTGCGCATGCACACACTCCGCCACCAGGAACGTACTACACCTGAGTAGCACTATTGCGCAGGTGCAGAATGCTCCTGGCTGTAGGAGCGGCACATGGCTGGACTGCGCTGACTGGCTGAATTACTGGGACTCCTAGCAGAAGATCCAGGTGGTGGAGGAGGTCAGCAAGGGACTGATTGGCCTGAAGGATGCCCCATGTATGTATAAAAACATTTTTCCTTTTCATCCGTCTCGGGTACCCTTTAATTCGTAGTCACCAAACCAAATTTTAACAACCTATCAAATTTATTTGATTTCATGAGCAAAGAGAGTGCATACATTTGCATAAATCAGCATCAACGCAGAATTATTTCCATCTCATTGACCATCTCTATTAGTGACACGGCTACACAGCAGGCTTTATACTTACAGCATAGATGTTATTTAGTATATATAAGAGATTCTTGTGTACACATCATATATACAGTCACAATCAGATATGTATATCTGACTTTAAAAATACAGGGACTGCATTATTGAAGCAGTGCAAGTAACTAATTTTGATTGGTTTATTTCATTTTTGTGGACTAAGCACAGCTAGTATATAAAAATTATTTATGATGACCATTATCTGAGAAATAGAACATTTTATCATATTTTCTATTTTAATTAGTTTAAATTCATTAGGAGTCAGTGCATTTTTTCCTGACTCTGACTCCAGGCACCCAAAATTGCTCCGACTCCACGACTCCCAACTCCACAGCCCTGGTTTATGATGAGGAAACTCACTATTTGCTGCACTATTACATGAGTTGACTTGCATATTACTTGCTCTTAAGGGGACACATGGTCATCTTAACATGGTTGTATTCAGAATGTGATTTTAATTTTAAGTAAGTTGTTTAAATTCTTGTTTCTCCTCAGAACCTCCTTGAATTTGAATAGGTTATCTCAAGGCCCTCTTACTCCTAACTGCTTTCCTGTCATTTCACTGACAGCAGTTAAAGTGAACCTGAACTCAGAACTTCCTCTCTGCTCTAAAAGATAAGCAGCAACATAATTACCTTTTAAAGAAACATTTCTTGGTTACAGCTGATACAAATCAGTCCTACAGTATATCTGCAGTGTTTCTACTTCCTGCTTTCATGGAAGCAGACATAATGTTAACATCCAGTGCTTTCAAATGAGCTTCTCTGCCATGGCAGTCAGCTGACCCAGACAAGAGATCAAATTACAACTTGTGATTAGGCACAAATGAGAGGGAATTAAACAGGCTAAACTCTCTAAATACATACAGGGTGCATGTCTCTCTCTTTTCCTTCTGTCCTGTGAAAGAGTTCAGGTCCACTTTAATAGCCATGTCACATGACGTAGAAGTAGCTGCTGCTAGTTGCAGCTCCTAAGGCTGGACCTACCTGGGTCTGTATTTCCAGCCAATTCAGTTACTTTGATTTAATCTTACCTGTTGCTCCAGCATGGCCAGTTGATCAAGTTCAGATTGACTTTTGACCAATTTACCACTCTGATGAACAAGAATATCAGTAAATCGTTTTCGCAGAAAGGGCTTTTGGTGTTGTTGTCTGCATAGTGTGTTTATTGCATACATTGGTATGAAGCAGATTAGCACAACTAGCCAACCTCCCTGCTGAGGTTGGCAAGTTGTGCATTACACTGCCAGAACTCTTGCTATTCGAGTGCTGGTGCTGCCATACTCAAACCGTAGCACTAATCACTCTCTGATTGATCTTGGTGGTTTGCAAACGAGTCTACTGCAGTGACAGTGGCTTCTGCCTGGCTTGATTATGGTCCTGCTGATCATTAAATTGTGCATGCTTACTTGTAAAGGATGTTCAAGCTTCCTAATAGAATTCATTGAGCTGCAGGACCCCAATCAAGCAGGGCGGAATCCCCCATTGTGGAGGCAGACCACACTACGGCTAAATGACTCCTGCCTGGCTTTTTATGCATAGAACTTCTGTTAGCAAGGGAGATCAGCTTACTGTTGGAATAGAATGTAGAGGGAACCCTAGCACTGATGTTGTTTTATTCGGGCTTCTAGCTAGTTCATGTACCGATGGCCAGTGGCTCAATAACATAAGTGGCAACTGCTTCGCATGTTGGTAGTCTCTCTCTTTTTGAAACGGCCCATCTATGCCCCATCTGCAGATGAATAACTGTTTAAAACCACTATGTTGGAGTTCCAAGCTGTTCTGAAATGCATGGAGTTAGCATGTTCACATATTTTAGTGGGTTTCCTCTGGCTATTCCGTCTCCTCTCCCAACTGGAAAACAAACATATTGACACTTTAGCTGGCGTTTCACTAAACGTATCTTCCTACTGTATGTGCAAGCAGGGCCGGTTCAAGTAACAATTGGGTCCTAGGGCATAATTAGCCTGGGGGCCCCCCAACAAACACCCCCGACCAAAAGGCACCATTAGAGGCCCTTTGTTGCGGCCCAATTTCCCTCCTGGGCCCCTGAGCTGGCTGCTGACCCTCCCCCAATCCCCTCCCAACTTAACAGACTCTGCAGAGTCCCTGGGGAGCAACAGTTAAGATGGGAGAGGGAATACATTGGGGGCCCCTACAGGCTCTGGGGCAATTGCCCATTTTTTCCTATGGTAGCTCCGGCCAGGGCCGGGCCGAGGCATAGGCTGGAGAGGCTCCAGCCTCAGGGCGCAGTGTAGGAGGGGGCGCACAATTAATTCAGCTGTCATTCCTAATTGTGTATGAAGCAGAAAGAAATAAGAAAAGGGGATACATGGCAGTGACTGCAAGCCAGATAACTAGATATTAAGGTGTTGGGGAGGTTGTGGGCCCTGTGGCCCTCTTAGTCTAATAGCAATCAGTGTGACGGCTGGGGTGGGAGGGATGGAGGGGCGCACTTTGCTGTCTCAGCCTTGGGTGCTGGAGGACCTTGTCCCTGCTCTGGCTCCGGCCCTGTATGCAAGTAGTGGATTGTGAGTTTCTTTTGTTTTTTGTTTGTTAGTTTCTTAAATGGGCTGTAAAGTCCTAATTCCGGCTTGCATGCAAGTTTAATGCGAATAATGTACAGCTTGTAGGTGGACAAAGTTTTCATGCATGCCAATGTTGGCAACTGTCTCGTTCTAGACGTGAGAAAATCAAAGTATAGCCAAAGAACAAAAATAGTTGTTTAAACTTGTGTACAGAAACATAGCAAAACTCAGTTTGTTACTGCTGTCTGAGTCCCAGTTGTGTAGAATTCTGTGTTTGACAAGAAGCTGAGACACAACTATCCACTTTCCTACCACGGGTTATTTCGCCTCCTCCCTTTCATTCAATAATAACTTATCACACCTTTAATAATGCATATAATATTTTTTTTTGCAGGGCAAACTAGGCTTTCTTTGGTTGGTACTTTTTGCTAAGATTTATTTTATTTCCTATGCATAAGGAATAAGAAAAGTCATTATTTCTCAGTTTTCATCTATTGTAGTTTGAATTATTTTTTTTAATATTTTCTTTTTTTAATATAAGTATTTTTGCACGTGCTTCTGCAGACTAATATGCCATATCCCATAGGGGACGAGTTCCATTTAAGTCTAATTTTAAAGTGATGGGCTGGTTGGTTGCTATGGCTTAATATACTGTGCACAACACATGATGCTTTTTACACTAGCCTAATGAATAGGCTCCTACCAGAGGAGAAGATCAAAGGCTTAAAGCTGAGTGTAATGGCATAAAATGCACACAAACACTCCCTCACTCTGATCCTCACCTGTGACCTGGATTTGCACAGGTGCTTGAGAGCTAGCAGGCGGTTTTATCCTCGTGTCTGATGGCTACTTCAGAACAAGTTATGGCAAACCTCAGGAGGCAAGTATCTTATGTGCAAGAAAAAGTACTGCTGGTTTGCTAACTTTTGAGTTTATCCTGATCAATTCGGCTGGCTCTAATGCTAGATTTTTCTTGCACGAGAATCTGGGATTATTTCAGATATACCGATTGTTTCCAATCAGTATCACTATTGTTGATCTTTTGAGTGACGCCGTAGTTGTCTTCAAGTGATGCTGTTTTTCTTAGAACCAGATGGTTTTTCACTCTTCCTTTCTCCATAGAAAAGAGCAAACTGGTCAGCAGGGAGCCATGCAGTGCGCCTGTACAGCAATTCTGAAAACTGCCATTTCAGAGGCAGCTACCGTGTGTGAAGTGTTTATATCAGCTTTACAGGATTCCTTTTGGCTTCTGAACTGGACAGATTGGATCCAGAATTTTACAATAATTTGCCCGTCCATGTTTTAGAATGCACATCTCTTAGGCTAGGTTCACACTAACGCGATGCAATTATGTGGTACGTTCACATGGGTTCACTACAGTTTGGCGAAGTGGAATCCCTCTACATAATGTGAGGCATGCTGTGAGGTGTCAATGTGCACACTTACAGTTGCAGTGAAGAATATTTTTTACTGTATGCCTCATAACACGCCCCTAATGCATGATTTGACTTTTTCCTTCTGTTGTGTCTCTTGCTAGCACTCAGGATAGGAGGTCTCCCCTTGGAGTTGCATCTGAGCAGAGCAGTTGCTGCCCTTATTTAGAAGAGACATGAGGTTTTTGCCTGCCGGGTAACGCTGCCATGTGTCAAACCTGACATGTGGTGTTACCAAATGCTGCCATTTGGCAGCATAGTTACATACATAGTTATTTTGGTTGCAAAAAGACATACGTCCATCGAGTTCAACCAGTACAAAGTACAACACCAGCCTGGATCCTCACATATCCCTGTTGATCCAGAGGAAGGCGAAAAAACCCTTACAAGGCATGGTCCAATTAGCCCCAAAAGGGAAAAATTCCTTCCCGACTCCAGATGGCAATTAGATAAAATCCCTGGATCAACATCATTAGGCATAACCTAGTAATTGTAGCCATGGATGTAGCATGTACCGTAATTGAAGCTGAATGCCGCTTGTGGCCGGAAGGCTGCACTGTCTGACAGATGAGCAGTTCAGCCGCCCATGGAAAAGAGAACTTGAGCTTCTTTCACATGGGAGGCTGTACTGCGCGCTTGCCAGGCAATTTAGCCTGATGGCCAACAAGGTTGTTCGGTAGCTTAGTTTATGAAACCACTGACTCCGACTCCAGGTACCCAAAATGGCTCCCACTCCCCAACTCCGACTCCTTAGTCTAATATTTACTAAGGCTGTGGATTTGGTACAAAAATCATCCGACTTCCGACTCCTCAGTTTATGAAACCACCGACTCCAGGTACCCAAAATGGCTCCCACTCCCCAACTCCGACTCCTTAGTCTAATATTTACTAAGGCTGTGGATTTGGTACAAAAATCATCCGACTTCCGACTCCTCAGTTTATGAAACCACCGACTCCAGGTACCCAAAATTGCTTCGACTCCGACTCCACAGCCCTTGATTTTATGCAGCTGAATGTCAGCGTTTGTAACCCCACGTCCTCATCGTTTGACTGTGGTGGCTGCGCAGTCAGTGCACAGGAGCAGCTGACAGGAGGTTAAGTTGCCACCCTCCTGTGTAAGGCCTGGTGCACACCAGAGGGGTTTTTCTGAGCGTTTTGAGTTTTTAAATCTGCTGCTAATGTTAGCCTATGTGTCTGTGCACACTGGAGCAATGAGATTTTGTAAAAAAAAACCTATAGACCCATAGCATTACATTGGGAAGAGCTTTTAAAGGTTTCAAAAGCTCTTCCCAATGTAATGCTATGGGGTTTTTTACAAAACCTCATTGCTCCAGTGTGCACAGACACATAGGATAACATTAGCAGCAGATTTAAAAACTCAAAACGCTCAGAAAAACTCCTGGTGTGCACCAGGCCTAAAAGAGGACTAAGGGCCTGTTTCCACTACACGCAGATTCTGCATGCAGAAAACTGACTCCAATGACTGTCTATGGGCCTGTTTCCACTGAACGCAATTTTTCTGATGCAGATTTCCCATAGGCATTCATTGGAGTCAGTTTTCTGCATGCAGAATCTGCGTGTAGTGGAAACAGGCCCTAAGGGCCTGTTCAGACTATCTGCGTATGAAGAATGTGTTTAAAATCAAAGAAACGCAAGTTGAAAAACGCATGCGTTTTTCTTGCGTTCTAATGCGTATTCTATTGCGTTTTGCACACACACGTGACCCAGGGGAAAAAAAAGAATTATGGGAACCGCAGAGGAAAACGGACGCTAAAAACGCAATAGTACGCGTTTTTGATACGCGTCCATAGACTTTCATTGCGTCCGTTTCTATGCGTGACGGACAGAACTGCGTGCAGCAATGCGGATGAGAAACGTATGCGTCTCATACGCATACATGTGAACTAGCCCATTCAAAAGCATTAGGAGCCGTTTCTATGCGTTTTTGGTACCCGTACGTGTTCCCTGAAAACGTCTAGGAACGCGCATAGTCTGAACAGGCCTTTAATTTTGTGGATATGACTACTGAAGGTGGGGGTTCTTATTGAAAAGTGTGTGTAGTTAGTTACACAGAGGACTGGGTACCCTGGAATCCGTATTCACTTCGGATCAAACAATGATCCAATCAAAATGATTGGATATGCTTTTACGGTCAGTTGCAGGTTCTGTGTCGGGTCCACGGGATCCAGCAAAGATGGATTTTTCCCAATGTGGTAGTAGATTGCAGTCCCAGCTCAGGTCATATTGCAACATGGTGGACGTTGCTGAAAGGTTAGTAGAATTCTGATGTAAATGGTCTCATGCACTTGCCTACAATGCTGAATGCAAAAGCAGTCATGACCATGTCAGCAACACTGTCTCTGATCTGATATGACCCAGGTCAGGTGAATCCTAACGTGACCATCTACTAGCAGACAGAGTTTTATTAATCAACTCTAGACTAGTGACATTCCTATTGGATATCTCAGGAGTTCAGGCCGTAGATTTGGAAAGCTTGGGAAAGGATAGGAGCCTTCTGTTGCCTGCTGAACATTTATTCCTAGAAAAGCTGTAAAATGTTATAATGGTCATCAGAATGAGATTTAGGTGTGTAAATACAGCGTGTGTGTGTGTGCATGTGTGCGTGACTATACTTATCCTGGCTATGGCAGCCGCCTATTAGGTTGTGGTTACCAAGCTGGGGGCTGGGCCCGGCCAACACAGGTAGGAGTGGCCACAGTGCCATGCCTGGTTTGCCAATGGGTGGCGGAGTTTAAAAATTAATATCAAAAATTCAAAAAAGGTCTGCACACTCCAGTGTGGTCAATCCACGTTTTATTAGGCAAAACGTGACATTATGCCGTTCATTGACATTATGCTGAATGGCATAATGTCACGTTTTGCCTAATAAATGTTAATTGACCACACTGGAGTGTGCGGACCTTTTTTTTATTCTGATATTGCCTGGTCCTGCACCCCACTACTGGTGTGCTACTCTTCGTATGTACATGAATTTAAAAATAACATGGTATTATGGGTGAGCAGGTGAGTTACTGTGCCTGGCAACCGCTGATACTAATATTATGGTCAGAGGTTTACATTAAACTTATTGTTACTGGAGGTTCTCTTCAATCTAAGTGGCTGTTTGTTATACAGACTTCTTTGTACAATCTTGTTCTAACAATACTAGTCTTGGATGGGGACATCACTTGGCAATGTTGGAGGCTTTGGAGAAAATGACATAATGAATGAAATTGCTTATTGTTTACAGTATTCATTTATAGTGTATTTAGTCAGTGTTTGCCCATTGTAAAATCTTTTCTCTACCTGATTTACATTCTGACATTTACCACTGGTGGTGACCGCTTTAGTTCTGGCAGGTGATCTGCACGGAATGTTCGTTACTGAGAGTTCTATGCACAGAGCATAATCTGGCTTGCTTGGTAGTTAGAAAAAGCTGTTCTTTACCACAATGCAATGAGGTTCACAGACAGCAAACTGTCAGGACCATGGTCATGCATCACACTGTGGAAGGGGTTTCACCACAATATCAGCCATACAGCCCCTCCTGATGATCTATTCAAGTAAAGGTCGATTCCTCATTGGAAGGGGGTTATCAGCTACTGATTGGAATGGAGTTGTTGTTATTATTATTATGTATTTATATAGTGCCGACATTTTCCGCAGTGCTGTACGGAGTATGTCAATCCTTGGGTAAAGTTCCTCTTTAAAGTACACCTTTAACTGAGAGAGATATGGAGGCTGACATTTATGTTCTTTTAATCAGTACAGATTGCTGGTTGTCTTGATGAGCCTCTGTTTCTATTCTGTACTCTTATTAGCCATAGACGCTGAACAAGCATGCAGGTCAGGTGTCTCTGATTGATGTCTGACAGGATTGGCTGCATGCATGTTTCTGATGTGTGATTCACACTTAACTGCAGCCAAAGAGATCAGCAAGACAGACAACAGGTATTGTTTAACAGGAAATAAATATAGTAACTTCCATATCCCTCCCTTTTCAGGTGCTCTTTAATCTGAGAACTACTACTGCTTCTAGGAATTGGGCGGTAAAGGCTTCAGTGCTGAATGAAAGACTTGACTGTGACAGGTTCCCTTTTTAAGCAGATCTAAATATGGTTGCGTTGTTTTTTTTGTTGTTTTTTTTGTTGTTTGTTTTGTTTTGTTTTTTTTTGTATATAGAATTTTTTCCACAGATCCTCTTGTCCCTCCTGATCTAAGATGCTGTGTCCTGCCTGAGTTTGCCTCCTTGTGTAGTGTTTTAGCCTCCCTTGTGAGGGGCCCGGCTGCCAGAGGCTCCAGTCTCCGGAAGTACCACGTGTGCCTGGCTCCCCTCCCCCGCTCCCACCACCCTGAGCATTCTGCAGGAACGTGTCAGCGTGCGATCCTGGGCCTCAGACTAATTAGTTTTGAAATGGAGTTTTGATTGAACTCTACAAATCGATGCAGCTGCAAAATTTGTTTCTCAGGCTTCCTATTAAAAGCCATCTTAAGGGGCAGTTTTTACTACTCTCCCTGTCGTTCAGTCGATACATTTAATAACAACTTACAGGCTATTTTCAATAAAGTGGCGACAGCAAATTAGTAGTTTGAACATGACAAGCCTCCTGCAAGATCAGATTCAGAAAACTCCGGGCAATTAGGTTTTTTTCCCCATCCGTTTTCTAAGGAGGAAGCATGTAGTGGTAATGAGGAGCACTTGGACCAGTGCAGACACATTATTAACCCCTGCTGTGCCTCATAGTAGCACAATACACTCCAGCTGGGAGGCAGAGGGACAATTGCAGCCTGGTTACTCTGTGATTCAGACATAGGGCTGTACACACATCACTGATGGTTCCTCCACCTCCCATCTCTCTCTTTCAAGTTCTTCTGTAAATACCAGAGATGCTGCAGAACACTTGAAGTCTTTGGGTGATCATGCAGTGGCAGATCTTTTTAAATGCAATTAATAAATGCGGTATTTTCTTAGTATTGCTTCTATAGCTGGGAAGCACGGTGGTGTAGCGGTTAGCACTCTTGCCTTGCAGTGCTTGGTCCCCGGTTGGAATCCCAGCTAGGGCACTACTTGCAAGGAGTTTGTAAGCTCCCCACCCCCCCTTTGTCTGAGCACTCTTGTTTCTGCCCACCTCCCAAAAATGTACAAATAAGTTAATTGGCTTCCCCCTAAATTGGCCCTAGTCTATGAAACATACTTTTCAGAGCTACTTAATTCTGGAAATGCAGGGCCCAAAATTGCATTCCCTGAAAGAGCTCTGAAAATTGCCTGACAAAAATCACTCTAAAAAAATTCTAGCATTTTTAGATCGTTTTGAATATATAGAATTTTTTTTTTTCACCCACAGCAGCTGCCTTTCTGATCTCTCAATATAGATCTGCTGGAGCTGCTTAAGCTGCATACACACGCCATACCAGATGCAACGACTGGTCCGCCAGACCCTTCCGCTGGGCGGTCTTTTAGACGACAGTAGCGCATGTGTACGTGCTGTTGGCGGACTGATAAGGCTGTTTCTGCCTTATCAGTCCGCCCAGCGGATCGTTCAGAAACAGCCGTATCAGTCTGCCGACAGCACATATACACGCGCATAATGTCGGCTAAAGACCGCGCAGCAGGAGGGTCTGGCGGACCCGTCGTGGCATCTGGTATGGAGTGTGTACCAGGGCTGTGGAGTCGGTACAAAAATCTTCTGACTCCTTTATGAAACTCCGACTCTGGGTACCCAAAATGGCTCCGACTCCTTAGTCTAATACTTAACAGGGCTGTGGATTTTGTACAAAAATCATCAGACTCCTCAGTTTATGAAACTAACAACTCCAACTCTGACTCCGGGTGCCCAAAAGTGCCCCGACTCCTCGACTCCACAGCCCTGGTGTGTACGAGGCTTTAGTCTTGTGCAGGGCTCTACTGGTGGTCAGAAGTGGATATCATAGTCTAGGCTAAACGTCACTGGCAGGGTGAGGTTACATGCCAATACACAGTAATGTAAGAAGCCTTTCTGATGCTTAAAACAGGATAACAGGAAAATTGGTATCTTGAATAATTTATTACGTTCTGCTATGTCATTAGGCTTCCTCCTTAAGTTCACATATTAAAATGGTCATCTGCATGTCTGGAAATCCCTATTAATGAACCATTACCAACATTGGTGACTTCTGGAGATTTAGCGATGCAAATGGCAGTCCACAGCATTGGGTGCTAAAACCGTATCTCCTACCCTTCCAGATGTGGTGTTTTTAGTTAAATGTGTTGGCCCAATCAAGGACATTTTAGAGCATTATAGAACTTGAAAATAAACTAGCCTGTTGGTCAATATGTAGATTTGTATGCCCTTTCTCTCACACTAACGGGGAAAATTCTAGTCTGGTTTCATGCAGCCATCCCCTTTTTTAATTCATACAGAATTTTGAAGGTGTCTGAGCTGTTCTCTTGCTCACCCTGGCCAGCGGTTCTTCAGCAGACTTCCGTTAGGCCGTAGGTTTCGAGCCATCGCCACCAAAACCACAAGGCACAGGAACTCTTTCTTTCTTCCCCTCAGCTGTCACCCTCCTGAACTCACTAACCTGCATTCCGGACTCGCTCTGAGCCCAGCACCGGAGCAACACTGTGTTCCAGAACTGCACCCTGTTCATGAACTAATTATTAATCAGGACTTCTGGTTTTAGCCGTTTTTGGCTATGTGTCTTTCTTTTGCTTTATATATGATTCCCTGTCTATTGCATGTCCTCTGTTATCTAGACTTCCTATCCTTTATCTGTTAATTGTACGTGCCAAACCCAATTCCGAATAAAAATGATTCTGATTCATTGGTTTATTTCAGGCTGATTTTTGTCGCTGGCCCAAGATCTCACTTATGTACCTCTGACAAAACTTTGAAAATCAAAATACCTGTACTTAGGTGTAAAGCAGGTAATTTATAACGTAGCTATTTAGACTTTTGACTTTGCGCAATTAGTTTGTGCAAATTTTGTGCCTGTCAAACATATGCCTGCAGCCTGTGGAACTGTGGATGGTCCTCACAGAACTTTGAAGGCTCTGGAATATGACCATATGATTACTGCACAGAACCTGTGCATCTTTTATGTTGTAGGCAGCACAACTTCTTGCCCTACACATTTTGTATGCAGACTGGAGGTGGGCCAATCCACATCGGTAGCAACTGCATTTATTTATTGATCTCTGTGCCTAGAGTGAATGAATGGGAGGTGTGTGTGTGTGTGTGTGTGTGTGTGTATAGTTTGTGTGTGTGTATAGTTTGTGTGTGTGTGTGTATAGTGTGTGTGTGTGTGTGTGTGTGTGTGTGTGTGTATAGTGTGTGTGTGTGTGTGTGTATAGTGTGTGTGTATAGTGTGTGTGTATAGTGTGTGTGTATAGTGTGTGTGTGTATAGTGTGTGTATAGTGTGTGTATAGTGTGTGTATAGTGTGTGTATAGTGTGTGTATAGTGTGTGTATAGTGTGTGTATAGTGTGTGTATAGTGTGTGTGTGTGTATAGTGTGTGTGTGTGTGTAGTGTGTGTATAGTGTGTGTGTGTATAGTGTGTGTATAGTGTGTGTATAGTGTGTGTATAGTGTGTGTATAGTGTGTGTATAGTGTGTGTATAGTGTGTGTATAGTGTGTGTGTGTGTATAGTGTGTGTGTGTGTATAGTGTGTGTGTGTGTGTGTATAGTGTGTGTGTGTGTATAGTGTGTGTGTGTGTGTGTGTGTATAGTGTGTGTGTGTGTGTGTGTATAGTGTGTGTGTGTGTGTGTGTGTATAGTGTGTGTGTGTGTATAGTGTGTGTGTGTGTGTGTGTGTGTGTGTGTGTTTTGTCCTTCTCTGTAGGCCTTTGGAGCTATTCAGAGAGGTGATGGAGCATTTCATCTAGCGTACACCATAAACATAGGACAGGTAACACCCCTAGGCATTTTTTTTTAAATATATTTAGAGGCTGAGCTGATGACCACATACCTGCATCACTTATCACCAACGCCACACCTTAGGCTGCTGAATACCAGAACATGCATTTGTTCCTGAATTCCCTCTTTAAGCAAGGTCATGGTATATCCAAGGACAAAAATAGGTGTCAACTGCTCCTATTTTGGCTGCAATGAGCTCCCTTTTAAGCAGCTATGTGCCCCCCTAACCACCCCCCCCCCCCCGCCCTCCCCCATCCAGGTATTAGAATTAAGTAGCCATGTGCTCCTCACATATTAGAATTGGGAAGCCATATCCCTTTTTTACCTTCTGCCCTGAACAACCCATATACAGAGTTGCGCAGCAAGGTGTAGTTCACGGAACTGTGCCTTCATCAGCCTGACTCAGATCCGTGTGCCCAGTCCTCCTGATATCTGTATCACTGTTTCATATCTGTATGTTTAAATTGCCATCACATGCTTGGCGGGTCAAGGGAGTAGCAATGTGGATCCAGAGATCCATGGACACCAGGCATGCTGATGGGACCAGAAGATTTAGGAACACGTTGGCAGAGCAGGCAAGTTAACACACCTGCTGGCTGCTTGCGGTGATTCCATGGCTGATATTCGTGTGGCTTGCTTGAGGTTCTGGGCTGTATCTTTGACTGGAGAAGGCAGTAGACTGTAGCTGGCCCAAGGAAGCCCCAATTTCCCCCTTTGTAGATTAGGTATCTGAACCATGTCAATACATTATCGGTTTTGACCTTATCCACTTCCTGGAACAAAGCCATACAATCACAATAATAGCTAGGAAATTACTAATTTTAATAGAAAAATACATCCTCCTTGGTTATCTTTAGTAATTGAGGTAGGTGTGCTTTACTGAGTCATTTCAGCGTTGGACAGTAAATTATTTTGGTACACCTTCGTGACTGTGGCAGCCTGGTTTTTAAAAGTTAAGATCTTTAAGTTGACCGCACGGTACAGACCAGTGTTTTGGGTTTTTTTACATTTTCAAGTTTATTTGCTAAAATGTAAGGGAAAATTTACCATTTTATTTTGATTGATGGACCAACGATAAATGTTTGCCTATGGTAGAAAGTTTTGACTTCACTGAAACTCCTCCAGAATTGTTAATGTGCAAAACGTGATCATTCTTAAAAGCAGTAAAAGTAATAAAACTGTGTGGCCATATAGCTACCATGCTCATGCTGTGTCTCAGCTAACTCAGAGCAAGCATGCAGCCAGTGAAGTTCTAGCTTGTCTGTATGTTCTGGGTCACTGACTCGCTAAGCAGCAATGGCACACAGTGATCATGGGAAGTGGGCAGATTCTTTAGGAAAAGTCTGCAATTACGGATCCCGTATTTATCACAGGTTTATTTCAAAGAGGAACCGATTACTTTGGTGCTTGTGCTGAATAAGATGGGTGGGCTCATGATGTGGTAGGATGGCTGTGTTTTCTGTTTGCAAACGATGGTGGTCTTTATAGTGGCCTGCTGCTTCTGTTATCTGACTCAATGCTCCTATTCTCACTCTAAGTGGTTGTAGTATTTAGTATTCTTGCCTGCACTCTATATGGCGGAAGAAAAATGCATTTTTCTTACTGCGGTATAGAATGAAATAAAACATTCGAAAACTTTTGCCCCCTAGTAAAGAACAAACATAGGAATGTATACAGCATATCAAAGCCACTCGTTTCTGATTTTTTTATTTGGCAACTGATGACTTTAAAGCAGACCTCACCTCAGAACTTTTCCATTCTGCTCTTAAAGATCAGCGACAGTATAATAACCTGTAAAGAAAAACATTTTTGTTACAGCCGATATAAACCTGCAGTGTCTACTTCCTGTTTTTATGGCAGCAGACATAGTGTTAACCTACTGTGTTTACAAATTAGCTGCTCTGCAGAGGCAGTCAGATGACACAGCTGAGAGATCAAATCACAACTTGTGATTAATCACAGATAAGGGTGAATTAGACTAAATTCTCTAAATACACACAGGGTGTATTCTTTTCTTCTGTCCTGTGCAAGAGTTCAGGTCCACTTTAACAGGCTATTTTGCTCTTCTTAATCATTACAAATTAGCGTGTTTTGCTCATCACTTACATGGTCATGTGACTTTCTTGAGCCTAGGCTTAAAACAGGAAGTAGACAATTCAAACAGGAAGCGTTCTTTTTTTTTTTTTTTTTTTTTTTTTTAATTCAACACAATGTGGTTTGAAAATAAAACCTTCCTTATTGATTTTAAAGTGGATCCAAATTTAAAAATACAAGATTTCAGAAATAAAATCTATTTTCTAAATTATAATAATAAATAGCAGCCTTTTTTCAGCTGCATGATAAATATAACATTTTACATTTATTGGAGGAACCCCTCCCTTCCTTTCATATTACCGGGACATAATCCGGCAGACTGGTGGAGTAGATGGTGTCTGGCAAAGGAGGAATTGCTAATGGCTGCCACCTGTACAACCCTAGTTATGAAAAGAGAAGGGTGAAAAGCATGCCCTGAAATGCTTTATCATGGCTGCTTCCAGTATGTACGCTCACAAGCCTTTGCTTATTGCCGGTCCCAGCATACAACTGGCAGCCTGCTAGCTAATCTTCTTGCTTCGCAGCAAAGCAATCATATGATCCCTTCCCGTTGTGAATAAGAAAACTATTGAGTAATACACACCTGTATTGTGACAAAACAGGCCTCCTTACATGCCTCTCCCTTCAGCCTAATACCTTCTCTAAAGCGTGACACCAAGACCAAATTTAAGCTTTCTCCTGGAAGGGTGGACGCAAAAAACGCGATCTTCATTAAAACTCCATTTGTGCAGATTTTTTTTTCTCACCAAGCTCCTTAAATGTATTAAGAAATTATGTGTATATATTTTCTTTCTTCACTTCCCCTTCTCCACTCCCTCTATGGCAGATGTTGTGGTCTCATTTGATTGCATAGGAAAACTGCAGTGATACAACAAACACCCAGAGAGATATGATGACAAATGGGTCCAGATCCCGGTAAATTACTTTCTGCTCAAATCGAAATTTCATTCAGTTTGTTGCTAGCAGAGATGAAGTAATCTAAATTGTGGACTCAGGAGCAGATAGAGGGAAGTCGGAGCAAGCATTTCATTATCAAGAGAGAGAGAGAGAAGGTTAGAATGAAAGAGATGAGCGGAGGCAAATCTAAAGTGTTGACACTATGATTGAAAAGGTTAACCCATACACATTATATATCAACCTGGATAGCAGTGACTTCCTAATGGAAACTCTGCTCTGATGGCGGTTTGCTGGCGTTTCAATACACAGAGCATGATGTCTTCTTAGATATACAATCAAATCCCCTTAACCCCTTTGATGACTCATATCTCTTGATATGATTAAAGCATAAAAAAAGGAGTTCTTCAAATAATTTCAAGGACACAATGCATTTAAAGTCTGGGCATGAATTGTATCTATTTTATTTTTATATGATGAGCTGGGGAATCTGATAAAATGTGTGTAGAACAGAATTGTTTTGTATTTGCTTGAGGTATATAAGTCACTGTTTTTGATTAAATCCCCTGGCTCCTGGTGAATGGGAGGAAGGTTGTATTTTTCTGCTGATACAAAAAATGTTATAATTTTTTTTCAATATTCAGCTGTGAGCCAAGTACTATAATTTCAGATATTATGGCCTTTCTTTTTACTTTTTTTTTTTTTTCCCTTCTTCTTCTACATACTACACTGTTTTTATGAATTCGGTACTCTTTGGTCATAAAGTTAAGTGTGTGTGTTTGTTGCTTTTATAGGTTATTTGGCAACAGTGGAGCTTGCAGCGCATGTGGACAGTCCATTCCCGCCAGTGAATTGGTCATGAGGGCACAAGGGAACGTCTATCATCTTAAGGTACCTCGCCATTGTACTTTCAGTAGTTCTGTCACATGATGTGGGTAACTAAGAGCGATAAAGTCCAAACTTAAAGCAGGATTGTCAGCCATAAAATAAATTTCCTTTTACACACTGCTGTGTTTATTACGTAGCCTGCAACCTGCCCCTGCATTGCAAGCATTCCAATATAATCATAAATGTTTCTGGTGTATTAAATCTGATCTTAATCAGCCTGGCTCTATTTGGTACATTGCCAAGGGGCGCGAAGCTCGTCATTTCCCCTCCCACGTTCCTGCTCCTCACTGATTGACTGCCTGACTGACTGAGGGCAGTTCAGTGTGACAGGAGGCTGAGAAGGGAGAAGCTGCTGAATTCCGATCTATGCTGTGCTCACATGTGTTTACAAAACAAGCTAGATACGACTGTGCAGTTTCTAGGAGAAAAAAAGAGTAAGGGAGGAAACATCAGGATTGGCTTCAGTAAGAAGCAGTAATTATGGAAAATGCCAGAAACAGTTTCTTACTTTGTCCTGGGCAGGAACAGAAGAGTCGCTCAATGCATGCAATTATGCAAATTAGATGCAGCATTGAACTTGGCCAACCAAATGCACTTCCTGTTGGTTTTGAATCATCCAATTCCAAGTTTGCATACTATTTGCATGCAAATCAGAATCATTTGGCATTCAGCACCCCGCTGATCTTGCTGTATGCAAACTCTGTTTAGAGATGATCAGTAACTGTGCGTGGCCTATAAAAAGAAATCTATTTAGAATCAGGCTTTTTTTTGGGGGGGGGGGGGGGGGGGGGCTCCAATACTTTTTGCTATCAAATATGATCGGTCACTTTGTGTTTGCTTGTAGTTTAGGCAGTCAGATAATCTGTAATGTTAGTGTGAATATAAGGTTAGTGTTAAAGCGCACCTGAATTGGGACAAAAAGTGTATTTTTACTTACCTAGGGCTTCTTCCAGCCTCCGTGGTCGGTTTTCGTTGTGTTATAAGTATAGTTGTGAGGGCGGGTTCCCACTTGGCGCTTTTTCAGCGCTTTGTTGATCGTTGGCAATCAGTAAAGCCCTGCTACTAATGTATTCCTATCGATACGTTCACACTGCAGCGTTCGTGATTTCGATCAAACGCACTGCATGCAGCGTTTCAGGGGCGATTGCGATGTGATTCTCATTCTATTGAACAGGAATCACAAGCACAAAACGCGCTGAATCACAATATTTTCACTGCAAATCGCAGAGGTGAACGCGTTCGCGGGCTAGCGTGAACTAGCCCTTACATTCTGTAAAAGCGGATCTGAGATGAAAAACTCACTGTAAAAAGTAACTTGTGTATATATCTTAACTAAAGTTTACACAGCAAATCTAGCTGCAAACAGCTTCAACAGTTGGATTATTTATTCCTGTGATACAATGAGGGCAGCCTTGTTCTCTTTGTCACATTATACACAGGCAAGCTGATCTGTATCTCCAGCCCTCAAAGTAAATTTCACATTGCACAGGTCCTCTTCTGAGAGAAAATTCTAATTACCTGAGGTGTCTTCACCCCCCGACCCCTATCCGCCAAGAGGGTGTTGCCCCGCCCCCTGATGCAAAACTCCTTGGTGCTTTCTCTGTCTTGAGTAGAGAATGGATTGGTGTGTTTGCAGCAGGGGAGGTGGGGTGCTACATGCTGGAAGCTGGAGGATATGGGGCCGGGGAGAGATTTGCGGGGAGAAGACATCTCGGGTAATTGTTTCTTCCTCTCAGATGAAATTGCATTGTGTGTGTGTACACAGCAAAATAAATACCTGAATACTGTGCAGTGATAAGACATTTACTAGAATCTTATCACAAGAACAGATACACTTTTTGCATGGCAAACACTACCCATGTGTGCGGGGTCACAGTAGAGCTTGCAATCAGCAGCAAACGCAAGCAGAACATACTGCGCTTTCCAGTACTGTAGCCTGGCACTGGCTGCGTGCCAAGAGGCGTACACCGTAACGCTGAAATAAATAGAACAGAGCCCCACCATTGCCCATTTGGCATGGGCACATGGTTGTTTCAGTCCTACTATGTTTGCACAACTGGCAATGTATTTTCACGTATACTGGATTTAAATTAAAAAAAAAAAAATTGAAGGAAGTCTGATCCTAAGGAATCCTAAAGATGAGCCTTTTGCTTATTTATTAAGCTGAGATACTGTCCCTTTTATACCTTAACCTGTATTCACAAATGTCTTATTTCTTTTAAAGGACTTACGAGGCGAATAAGCAAAAAAAAAAAAGTTTAATACCTATGCTGCTTTATGACCCTTGGGGGACACCATCCGCATCCCCTCTTTCATTTCGCGGCGTTTCTATATGAAAGTCCAGGCTGGGGGGGGGGGGTCCAATCCCTCGGGTCGTCTTTAGTCTCCCCACTAAAGATGGCCGCCACGTCCGGCCGTGGCAGCGCATTTCTCATTGACGCAAATGCGGCTGCGCAGCTCTACGTCCTCCCCCTGCTCTGATCTCTTTACCGGCAGTCTCACGTGTTTTATGTACGCGAGACTGCCGGTAAAGAGGTCTGAGCAGGGGGAGGACGTAGAACTGCGCAGCCGCATTTGCGGCAATGAGAACTGCACAGCCGCGGCGGGGACCCCCCCTCCCTCTCCGAGCCTGGACTTTCAAATAGAAACGCCGCGGAATGAAAGGAGGGATGCGTATATGGAGTCCCCCAAGGGTCATAAAGCAGCATAGGTATTTACCTTTTTTTTGCTTATTCGCCTCGTAAGTCCTTTAAGGATTTTGGTAGATAGCTGTGTTGACCAGCAATGTTCCTTCTCCAGCTCCACATTGGCTCACGTGACATCAGAAATGTCAACCTAGCCAACAAGTGACAGTAGGAAAGACCCCCTTATTAAAGAAATTGCTGTGATTGGTGGCTGGGGGTTGAATAAAGCTGTGAACACGTTAGATGAAACTCTGCCGAGTTGGGCGATAACCAGCGCCTCTGACAGTAATATAGCATGTGTACAAGTGGTCCCTGATGCCCCACGGTCAGCCTGCAGTGGCTAAGCACTCTTCCTGCTACTTTGTCTTTCTGGTGACAGTGGAGACTTATCTGTACACAGATGGAAGTCAGAAGCAGCAGTGTGGGTGACCACTCTCTGGCTAATCTGGGAATTGCTGAAGGGGAGGTTTTGAGAAATGATGCTTCTACTTTGAGTGATGTCTCACTTTAAAGGACCACTGTTGCGAAAATCATAAAATTTAAAATATATGTAAACATATACAGATAAGTACATCTTTTTTCCAGAGTAAAATGAGCCATAAATTTTCTTCTATGTTGCTGTCACAGTAAGTAGTAGAAATCTCACAGAACCAACATGTTTTAGACTAGCCCATCTCCTTATGGGGGATTCTCAGGGTTTTCTTTATTTTCTGTCACACATAGTGAATGGCCGTTTTGGCCAACTTCCTAAAGTGTGCAGCGAGCACAGAGGCTGGCCAGCATCTTTATAAAGGGGTATCTTTATAAAGCCAGGGGTATCTTTATAAAGAAAAAAGGCCATGCTGAGAATCCCGTATGGAAAGATGGACTAGCCCAAAACCTGTCATTAATACCAGATTTCTACTACCTATTGTAAGTGACAGCAACATAGGAGAAAAGTGATTTATAGCTCATTTTACTCTGAAAAGAACATACTACTTATTTGTATGCGTTTACATGTATTTTAGATTTTCATGACCGCGGTCTTTTAAGAATGGATGTGGAATGTAGGAACAATGTCCGTGTAAGAAGGGAGTGGAGGGTTAAGACAGGCCACATGGCTTGTAAAATCCTGTAAGGGCCCATTCACGCTTAGAAACGCAAAACGCCGGCGATTTTTTTTTTGAGCGATTTTTCAGCAGAAAAAAAATCACTGAACAATGCGGCGTTTTTTTTTCCGCGATTGCGTTTAGCGCTTCTATAGCACTGAAACGAGAGCGCCGGGAAATCGCCTGAAAATGGTGCAGACGACGTGTTTGCGTTTTGCGATTTTGGCCGATTTGTGGCGATTAACGCAAATCTCCAAACTAAGAATGGGCCCATACACTTTTATTACACTAGCGCTTTCAAAAACGATAACGTTTGATAGGCATTACTTTTATTTAAAGCGTTTTAGGAAATGTAAAGGTAGTCACAATTTTGTTTTTCTTTTTTTTTCTTCTGTATTTTTTTCCTTCTTTCCCTTTGCTGAAGTTTTAACAGTTTATTATGTCTTTCTTTCATGCAGTGTTTTACGTGCTCAACTTGTCGGAATCGCCTTGTCCCTGGGGACCGGTTTCACTACATCAATGGCAGTTTATTCTGTGAACATGATAGACCCACAGCTCTTATCAATGGTCATTTGAATTCACTTCAGAGCAATCCACTACTGCCAGACCAGAAGGTGAATACTTGACTCTTTATTAACAACATTCTTACACAGGAGTAATTGCCACCATTATCTGTGGAGTTAGCTTGTCTATGTATTTCTGACATTTCGGGGTGCAAGGTGAAGAACAGAGGGCTTACTTGTAGCAATGTGATATTACGTAAGATTTTGCTGCAGTGGCCTTATGTAATTGGCTTTTAGTCTGTGCAGGTTTTAACTCTTCAGTAACCACACCAAATGAAATAGACCGGTAAGGGCCTGAGCCCACTGACACAGTTGTACCCGCTTTTCAGCTACACATCAATGTTGCAGATGCTGAAAGGCAGAAAGAGGCAGACACAACTGCGTTAGGGGGCTCAGGCCCTGACGGTGGAGAGTGGGTGAGTGTATCAGTCTGTGGTGCCATTGAGGAGAAATCCACTTACCAGGTGATCAGTTAGGGTACGTTTCCACTTGAGCGGCGCGATTTGCTCGCGGAAACCACGTCAACGAATCCGCATGCGGTTGCGGATTCGTTGACGTTTCCATGCAAATTTTCACGGGGAATCGCCCGCGGTTTTAACAACGCGATTTTAACCATGTCAATACCGGCGAGCATTGACATGGGTTTTTAGACGAAATCGCACGCGGAAACGACGGGAAAACCGCAAGACTAAAGAGCTTGCGGTTTTCCTATTTAGTTACATTACCGACGATTCGCGTGCGGGTGTGCGGCGTGCAAATTCTGACGGCTCTGCTGTGCAGATTTTTTCTGCATAGCGAGCCGCACAGAATTCCTGACAAGTGGAAACGGCGCCATCCACTTGTATTGGTTGAGCGAATCTGCATGCAGGAAACGCATGCAGATTCACTCGAGTGGAAACGAGCCCTTACTTTCTTGTGGGTTGAGCAGGTTGCTGCACTACCTGGTGGTAATCTTAGATTTGTATGAGAGAAAGTAGTGACTATTGGGTTACTCTGCTACATTTTTCTCTATTTAAGTGTACCTGAGGCAAACCTAATGGAAAAAAATGAGATACTTGCCTATGAAGACTGAAGCCTTTGGATCTCCACCACTGCTGCACATGGACCCCTAGAACATATGTGACAAGAGCTTGTATATGTTGTTGTGGTCGCACTACCCGCTGTGTATGAGTGCGAGTAGAGCCACGCCTGCTCAGTAAGCCAGAGCTGCTCATTCTCAAGGGGGTTCTGTGCTACTGTGCAGGCGCAGCCATACTCGTGGGGGTGCATCCTGGTTTTATGGGAGCATAGAAAGGGTTAACCTCCTGTGTTTACATTTTAGCTCAGAATTCAATAGTGTGCAGATGGCTTACAGCTCAAATTACACTATCTCATTTGCTGGAAAGGTAGAATTGGACAGGCTGTTCTTTATAAATACACATGGTGGATTTCTGTGTTTCCTGATCTCCTGTGCAAGAATTCAGGTCCGCTTTAAGTGTCTGGGGTGGGAACACTAGTGTTGAAACTGTATACCAGGCTTTCTTACCATTGTCTGGGTACTAAAATGAGGACTATTGAGACCAGCGGGTCCCCCATGAATCAGATGTGAAAAGATTTTAATCTACTCAACTCACCTTGGATGCTACATTTAATTGGCCATGTATGTTGTGGCCAGAAGAGGACAGTCATTGTTTGATTCCTACTAGGAAGTCAGGTGATGGGACCCAAGAGTGATATATTAAAACAGTGTGTTTTGACAGCTTGGTGCCAGGTTTGATTTATCTAGCCTGAGCATGAAACTGCTGGCTAATTAACCAGCTCAAAGCTAATTGATTAGTAGATGCTGGCTTTATTTTCTTCCCAGCTCAGTGAAGATTTCAATGTTGGAGCATTTTTATGCTCCTCACTGCTAAAATCTGCAGTTCTCCATCTGGTGGTGTTGGGGTTCTCCTGACCCTGAGTAGGTCCTCAGGTTCTACTGGACTGTCTGGTATATAAATTCTTGCATCTCTCCCTTACACTTCTGCCACACACCTTCTAGCTCAGCCACACCTCCTTTACTACAAACCCCTCCCCTTTTTCACTGCATAGTAGATCAACTGGGCAGTAGTCACTTGTAGGGGTCTTGCTAATAAGACTGTATTGGAGTTGGATATTCGCCCAAACTTTTACACCAGCTAGGACTCTTCTGATCCCTGTTATAGTACCTGTCATAGTATCCCTCCCTGTTAGTAAGCGTGTGCAGTGCTGCTGATGTGGTGTTTCTTTGAATTTCTCTTAACATGGCTTAACATTAATATTTTGCCTAGTGAAGTAGTGAAAGTAAGTGTTACTATCAAAGACAGCTTGTTAGTTAACACCTTGAGGTTTTGGTTGATTAAAACCAAAATTGACCAAAGCAAAATTGTGATAGCAATCAAACTGATAAGTGAATATAAACCATATGCAAAGTGCTAGTTTGGTGGACAAAATAGCAGTCACGAGTCAAATGTGCTTCAAAGTGCACTATAGCTAACTTCCTGCCCTCAATAGATTTGTAGCTAGTGGGTTGGTCTATTGGGATTGATCATGTGGTTTGCAAAGTAGGAAGAACAGTGAAGACCAGACTACATTTCCCATCAACACAGTAGAAAATGTAACTGAGTGCAGAGCATGGGAATGGTTTTCACATTGGTTACTGTACATGCACTATTCTTCACTATTCTCTGGCAGCACGGTGGCGTAGTGGTTAGCTCTCTTGCTTTGCAATGCTGGGTTCCTGTTTCGAATCACAGCCGGGTCAACATCTGCAAGTAGTTTGTATGTTCTCCCTGTATCGGTGTGGGTTTCCTCCGGGTACTCTGGTTTCCTCCCACATTCCAAAAACAGATAAGTAAATTGGCCCTAGGCTACGATACAGGCACTACCAGGGCCGGGCCAAGGCAGAGGCGAGAGAGGCTCCAGCCTCAGGGCGCAGTGTAGGAGGGGGCGCACAACTCGCTCAGCTATCATTCCGCTATCAATTTTGAAGCAGAGAAGAATAAGAAAAGGGGATACATAGCAGTGACTGCAAGCCAGATAACTAGAGATTACGCTGTTAGTGGGGTTGGGGGCCCTGTTGTGCCTCTTAGTCTAATGGCAATAAATGTGTGATGGCTGGGGTGGGAGGGATGGAGGGGCGCACTTTGGTGTCTCAGCCTTGGGTGCTGGAGGACCTTGTCTCAGCTCTGGGCACTACACAATACATACATAGACATATGACTATGGTAGGGATTAGATTGTGAGCCCCTCAGAGGGACAGTTAAGTGACAAGACAATATACTCTGTACAGCGCTGTGTAATATGTTAGCGCTATATAAATAATATTGAATTTAATGCTGAAGGGAAACATTTGGATCAGCTACTATGCTGGCACAGCTTGTTGTAGAATTATACTTCACAGGAAGTGGAATTTCTGTACAGGAAGCCAGCAGTCTGCAGGGATCTTACATCTGTTGGGGTAGATGGACAGCTATGAATGTGGTGCTGAAAGGAATCAATTATAGTTCACAACAAACGTGAGCTTTCAGTATTTAACAACTTGACTTTTGAGGCTGTGAACCCATTTCTCTCCCTGGTCAGGAAATTTGTAAATGTGAGGAGACTTTTAATGCTCACCTGTATTCCCCCTTTCATTTATAGCAATTCACTACAGAATTGTTCAAACCTGTTATACTCACCTCAGCTGTTAGATACTCCCCTCAGTAGAAGGAAGCCGCTGGATGCTCCAAAGGCATCCTCCTGGAGCCCACCGCTGCTCTCTCCGGGACCGTCTGCTTTGCAACCCGGTTCTCGGCCGTGTAAAAAAGTGGCCGCACTATACAGGTGTACCGGCGGCCTGCGGCATAGCACGGAAAAATCTGTGCACAAGCAACTGTGCGGCCTGTCATTTTGGCCTGCGCCGTGCAGCCACGCTCGAACACTGACAGAAGCTCGGCCAAATGAACATATCTGGCAAGCCCTTGCCCAATGTGTCCAGATGGTCCCAGGGCTGGAACATTGAGCTCAAGTGGAGTTGGGTAAAACCTCTGGACTATCTAACTTTTTACTCTAATTTTGCTTCAGGTACACTTTAAGACATTTTTATCCTGCCACTCACTGGGCAGAGACCTTAAATTCCGTGAAACTTATCCAAATTGGGCCTTCAAATTATTCTGTAAATGTAATGTCAGTCTAACCAGCTGTCACATGCACATCTTTGGGATCATAGAAGGAATATTCCTCCATATATTGGCACCTGTCTTGTAATTATGACATCACAGCTTCATTAGTGGACTGAATTGGAGCTGACAAGTGAATTACAATATTCTTACTGCAAAGGCTTCTCAGCACGCGAGCGTGTCTCAAATGCATAATTTGATGAAGCTCTTTTATGGACTCTGTTCCCTATCGCCTACCTCATTTTTTATTTTTTATTTTTTTTGCATGTCTGATCTTTGCTTCAAGGCAGGAAGTAAACACTCTGCCCTTCATTGTAATACATCTTTGTTGACCTTTGCATACTTACTGGCCATCATATTACCTGTATTGTCAATATCATTTGCAATTTAATTTCCTTTTTTTGCCTGATAAATTCCTTACTCTGTGTCCTAATTAGACTAATATTTCTGTTATCAACCTAAAACAACAAAAGGTAATTACTGCCTTTGTGACAGGATCACACACAGACATCCAGATCAAATGTCAATATTGTTTAATAAGGCAGCTCCATGTTATATGTATGTGAATAACTGCTACCACAGATCTCTTCTGCTTGTCCTATGTGACTGTATGTAAAGGCTGGCACACATCATGCAATTTTACTTCATGATTTCCAATCAAGAAAAGGATCGGGCAAAGAAAAAAAAAAAGTGTAGCCTGATTGCAGTCCCAAGCTCTAAATTTATCTTTCTCGATCGGAAATGCTGGAAATGATTAAAATACATGCTATCATTCCGTGTAATGAGGAGTAGATAAAACAGGCTGGGCACTGAGGAGTTGATGCTTACTCCATTTTTATTCCAGTGGGTGCATACAACAAAAGCACAAGGGTGTGAAGGGCGGCCTAACGGCCGATTTTCACTGGAGCAACCCGCTTCTTCAGAGGCCAAAGGTCATTCTGTATCTTTGTCCTTTCGCTCCATTATTGATCAATATCCAATCAGAAAATCTGATCAAAATGTTAAAAAAATTCCCATTTGTGTGTATGCTAGCATACTTCTATATCTGATAGATGGCAGATCTGAATATCTGATCATACATCTGATACATGCTGTACATAGTGCGCACCAGCCTTTAGGTGAGGGGTGTGTGTATTTGTAAAATTGCAAAGTTAATTTTTAATAGCTTTGCCTTTTTTTCCCCCAATAAACATAAATGGATAGAACATTACTAGTATTTATATTCTGCTGACCTCTTCTGCAGTGCTTTATGGAGTAGTCTCTTTTCTCCATATCTAATGCCTCTGTAGTCTAGTGTTCCTATCCTAGTTTAAAGGAAACCTGGGATGGAGTTAGTCGCTCCAGTTAGCTCTTCTGTGCTTGCACAGCCTCTCTACGCATGCGCATTACTGACGCTAGGAAGCATCTACATTACCAGCACGGTTCTGCAATGGACTGGAAGTCATGTAAGTCTGTCGACGCGTGTGAAAACCCGCCACAAGTTTTACGTTTCGCGCATGCGTATTTAGCAGTACGCTTCCGTGCACGTGAATGCTTCGGCCACAAAGTGAGCGTCACTTCCTGTTTGGCTGGCTGCCGGACTGGGATTACTGTGTACTAACGCGGTTATTCCCAAAGGCCTGTTCTTGGCACCGCGAACGCCAATCTGCAGTCTGAAACCAGCTTCAGACTGACCAAAAGTATATCCTATTTATTTTTTTAAAACCTCCATTACTTAATCTTCAAAGATTACTCCCTAAAATATGACAAATAGTATGCTTGAAAACGAATGCTATCAAACAGCGGTTTGTAAATATAATTACAATGTAGCGCTGTCAAATTCCAGGCTGGAGAATTAAAAATGAGTATATTCTCTTTCTAGAATCCATGTATATAATTTCATTTGAGGGTTGTAATTTTTTTCCCCTCTCCCCAGTAGATATAAATGAGATTGAAGCCATAATACATATATTCTGAGCGCCACACGGATCAACAGTTGTACAATCTCTCCCAATCCGAGCCTGTTTAAGATCTATTTTCATTTTCCTAATAAGTCTCCTTGCTATTCTAGCGAGTGCATTTTGATAACTGCGGTGTCTAATTTGTAACAATTACTGTCAGTCCCCGGCAAGTCGGCTCATTCCGCACTGGTTCAAGGGAAAAATCAGGAATGCACAACTCCCGCACATAATTGTATTCACCTCATATTTCATACTGATTATGTATTGATGACATTGATTCATTTACTCTTTACAGCTCCACTTGCATGGGTAGTAAATCTTATTGACCACATATGAATTTTAATTTCAAATTGGTGATAGATTTTTCCATCAGCTCTGATAGCGTATTTGACTTTTTCATCATTAACCCAGGCAATCACGCTGCACTGAGTTATTGCACTGAAACAAAAAATGCATACTTCACTTGCTGCTACTATATGGATTTGCAATAGAAACTTCATTAATGTGCCAGGAATTAAGGCAAGAAAATGCATTTGTTCTCGGGGCCGTGCAGCCGCCTGAAATTTAACTGATTTTGTAAAACGCTCCCTGTAGAAGCGGCATTTTAATACATGTGTAATGGTTGTGGAGACATGCTGCTTTTACATCCTATAGGCCATCTTCTGTGGTGTTTTATACAAGTGGCTAACTCACTCTATACGCAATTGTTTTTTAAAGTAACAGTGAAGCAAAAAAAACAAAAAAAAACTTATGATATAATGAATTGTATGTGTAGTACGGACAATAAATAGAACATTAGTAGCAAAGAAAAGTGTCTCATGTTTTCAGTTATACAGGCTTTTTTTCTTAGAGGAACTCCAGTGAAAATTATGTAATAAAAAAGTGCTTCATTTTTACAATAATTATGTATAAATGATTTAGTCACTTTGCCCATTGTAAAAGCTTTCCGCTCCTTGATTTACATTCTGACATTTATCACATGGGGACATTGTTACTGTTGGCAGGTGATGTAGCTGCTGCATGCTTTTCTGGCAGTTGGAAACAGCTGTAAACAGCTACTTCCCACAATGCAACAGGGTTCGCAGACAGGAAACTGCCAGAAATACCTCGGTACTCAGAGTTTGTGGGAGGGGTTTCACCACTATCAGCCATACAGCGCCCCCTGATGGTCTGTTTGTGGAAAGGAATAGAGTTCTCATGTAAAAGGTGGATATTGTAACGATCGGTGTAACACAGAGAGGGTCTGATTACCGGTGAACTGCAGTATCACTGAGAATACAGAATATACCCAATTATTGGTGATCTGCAGTATCACCGATAATCAGATATATCTACTAACCTCTGGACACCTGATAACAAGTGAGTGTTAGATGCAACAGTATACTTTGAGTATGGCACAGAAGTATGTTCCTTCTGATGGCCTAGACTCTCCCGGGGGAGGAGAGTAGGAAGGACAGAGCGTGAGTGACACCAGTGAGAGGGTGTCACTAACAGGTCTGGGAACTGCCTCTAACAGGCCCGTTCTCGAGGTCGGGCAAGCCAGGTCGTTAACACACAGACAGAGAAGGTACAGATTCAGGAGACAGATACGGAATCCAATAAACAGGCAGGGTTTGGCAACGGAGTATCAGAATAGCAAGGTACAGAATCAGGAGGCAAATACGGAGTCCAGGAACGAGCAGAGTTTGGCAACAGGATATCAGAAATAGCAAAGTACAGAATCAGAGTTCAGAGGAATAGTCAGGCAGGCAGAAGGTCATGACAAATAATACAGTTCAATATTCCTGACGCTAAGGTGTGAGATCCTTGGCCGTCAACACCTTTGGAAACGATGCTAGTACACAGATACAGACAAGGTCTGAGTGCTACCACGTAGTGATCGCAACGGCAGACAACCAGTGAATGACCAGCACCCAGTATATATACTTTAGTGCTCTCCAGCACCTCCCTTAATTGCTGGACCAATGAAAGATGCTGCAAATGTCAGCTGACCGGCCTGGTCAGCTGACCTTCCTCTGACTGCCATAAAAACCCTGCCTCTGCGCGCGCATGCGTCCTCCTAAACCAGTGTGGACTATCAGTCCCAGCCACACCAGTCTTGTTGTAATGTAGTTGCCGTATGGGATGCGGAATCCGCCGCCACGCTGTCCGAGCGTGCGGCGTTTCCTCCGCGTCCCACCTTACTGAGCGAGGCAGGCCTATGCGTACAAACCGCCGCGTCAGATGCGGCGATTTCTCCGCGTTCCTCTATGCCAGACGCGGAAACAGCCGCCTTATCTTGCGTCCATGCGGCGGCTTTTCCGCGTTTCCTCACAGGTATCAGCTACTGATTGGGATATAGTTCAATTCTTGGTAGAAGTTTCTCTTTTAAATAACATTGTATTATTCTCTAATATGTGCAGTTTACAAACTGCATTCTGTATTTTAAACTATGAAACAGAGCAGAGCTAATGACCCTTTGAACTTCCCTGCTGTAAAACACTTTCTGAAGTTGTCTTTCACGGTTTCTTTGATGTAGAAGTGCTTCAGAAAATAGCATTGTAGCTGAACAAGTTGGGTCAGAGATCTCAGAGAAGCTCTCTTGCATAAATAACAAGTGAAGTTTCTTAACTCTTCCTGTGCTGGAAATGATATGAGACTCGTATCTTTGCTACTAATGTTCCATTTCTTAGCTGTTCTACACATACAAATCATCCTCTCATAAGTTTTCCATTTAGAAGGAACGTGCTTTGTTTTGCTGTTACATTAGCAGACATCTAAAAATCGGAGATAAATCTTCATTTGATGCTGTAACAAGTAGGTTTTGTTTGTACCTAAGTTACAACGCATAGCAGAAACTGGATAATGCTGACAGGTTATGTCCTCATTAGAGGTTTTATTAGGTAATTGCTATTGACTTTTGTTGACCATACACCTCAAGATGGTGATTAGAAATGAGTGAAATTGATGAAAAGTTGTTTAGCAAACAGTCGCGATCGCTAGGCTTTAGAACTAAACAATAAGGGTCTCTATTTCGAGGGATTTTTTTTTTCTTTTTTTTTTTTTTTTTTTGAGGTGTAAAAGCTGAAAGGATTAGCATCTTTATTCACTACTACCGAAACAGTAGGTTTCCCAGGAAAATGGGGTCCGGAAGCTGAGAAAAGGGTGGGCTGTGTCTGTAGTGCATTTTGGAAAAGGCAGTGTTATCTGGCTATATGCGATAGTTCACATGTAAAATACATTTCCTTTGGGATGAGTACAGTAGTGGCAAAAGTATTACTCAGTACTCTTTTTAAAGAGAACTAAGTTGAAGCTTTGGTCCAGAAGCACATACTCACCTGTAAAGAGGGAAGCCTTTGGTTCTTGTAAAGGATTCTTGAGTGGTCCTTTCTCCTGCCGCTCCTTGCGGGGACCCTCCTTAACATTGGGGCGTGCTTCTCCTCTGACACGAGCGTGCACATATCTGCTCTTACACAAGGGGCTATTTTTACTGTGCAGGCAAAGTATGGCCAATCTTGTGCTTAGTCTGAAGCCTTCTAAAATTCCTCTTTTTATTAAACATTTATCTTCAGCAATATCAGCCCAGCCAAAACGCTGCATCCCCACACCAGTATGTTGTATTTAAACCCCCAAATGCCGGGGCACAAATCCACAACTTTCCAGGTCGTGCATTTTGCTGCCTGGGGAGGCAGAGCTTAGCACTGTAGCTCTGCCTCAATTAGTGTCAATCTGCACTCGGATCTCCGCCTCTCCCCACCCCAAGAAGACAGAGGGGCGGGGAGAGGCGGCGATCAGAGTATATTGACGCGCGTAGAGGCAGAGCTACTACACAAAGCTCTGCCTCTACCAGGAAGCGATCCCCTTTTTTTGCCCTTGGGATTTGGGGGTTTGATTACATCGTTCTGCCGCGGGGATATGGCGCTTTAGCTAGGCTGATATTGCTGAAGATGAATGTTACATAAAAAGAGGAATTTTACAAGGCTTCACTCTCTAAAGAGGACCACAGTCCAGACGTTCCTACAGATAAGCCCTTGTTGGCAATCTTCAGGGGGACTGAAGGATGGCGTAGGAATTGTGGGGAATCCAGTGTTATATAGATGTTTTGCACTCTTAGAAGAAAGGACTTGAATGCATGTCCAGCTACATACACATTTTGGATGAATGGTGTCTGAAATGGACAACTTATTCTGTAGATAGGGGAGGGGTTGTCATCCCAAATTGTCACCATTTTTGTATATATTAAAGCCATGAACATGCTATAATTTTGTTGCTCTGTGGACTGACCAGTAGAGGGGGTCAGTGAGATTGTAATGATTCTGCCTTTCATGCAAACTGTGTGCCGCTTAGAATCAAGCCAATCAGACGTACTTCCTCATTATCTGGATTAGCCTTAATTCCAAACTGCCGACGGTTTTCATGAGAGCCAGAAATATCGGCATCTTATTGACCTTTTTTACTGACCCCTCCTTTCCTCAAATCTGAGCATAGATGTGTTAGACAGAATGGCAAGAAGACAATGGGGGGGGGGGGGGGGAGATTCCAATTTACCATTGTCTTATATGCATGTTAATCTGAAACTCTACGTCATTTTTTTTTTCCTCCTGTCTAAAGCGCCATATTCGTTGATAATTGTTTGGTGCTAACTTTTACAGCAAGTATCAGCTCCAAGGAGGTTTTGATGTGTGACCTCTCCGCTTGCGTTAATGCTGTGCAGTAGTTTTATTTTACACATACGCAAAATACCTCATGCTTCTTGGACACTTCACCTTGATGTATGGTGGATGAGTGATGACCAGGGCTGAGGATTCGGCACAAGAATCATCCGACTCCTCAGTTCATGAAACCACCAAATCCTTCTCCAGGTACTCAAAATTGTTCAGACTTCTCTAATCAGACTCGATAGCCCTTACAAAGCTATGGAGTGAGGATAAAAATCATCTGATTCTTACTCTGACTCCTTAGTTTATGAAACCACTGACTCCTGGTACCCAAAAATTGTGCTCCGACTCCACAGCCCTAGTGATGACTGTGGGGGCTGGGGCCCTAGGGGGACTCCCCTAATGTTTTAAGACCGTGAGCAATTTTTCTCTTAATAAGAGTAAAGGCCCATTTCCAGACTTCCTGAAATGGACATGTTTTCATACATTTGTTTAGGCATTCCATTGCAGATATAAGCTATTTGCTCCTCTCACTTGTAAAACACCTGGTCAGAGCCCAGACACTGATCAATTCCTGCACCTGTCTATGCTATTGGCTGAAATCTTCTCAGTCACTGTGCCTCCTACCTCCACCCCCCTACAGTCTGAAGCCACGCTGGTTTCGCATAAAATAAGGAACCTCTGTGCACGGATTACAAAGCTAATTTGATGATTTGTGCCTGGAGAAAGGTCTGGAGACGTTTTGTACAATTCACGTAGAATGGGATTTTTTTTTTTTAAATTACAATAGCTTTCCTTCTTCAGCACCACATCAGAACTGCTGTAAATGTAAAAACCGCCCTAAACCGCGTTAGTTATTTTATCTTCAGCTGGGAGGTGGAGACAAAGCAAGTCGTTTGGGGAGTTCACTGGGAAGAATTTTGCAATTATTATTGCTTTTTCTCCCAAGAACTGCTTTTAAATTCAAATGGAACATTTCAACCGCCTCCATATTCCTAACACCTCACAAAATACCTGACGTTCTTGTGAACTGAACATGCTTCCCGTAACAATGAAACACTCACAAGTTGTACATTTTAAGAGCAGTGAATTCTGGAATTTGTTTAGCTCCGCATCATTGTTCCTTGCGTGTTCTCTTTGCAGTTTACCCAGATCTGCGAAAAAGTTTCTGAAGAGAAACGAGAGCGAGTTCAAGTGGACCTCCCTGGGTTCTTAGCTTGGGTAAACTGACTGCTGGTTAAAGCACACCTGTCACTTCCTGCACTATATATATGGTATACTTAGTACATACCATATACAGTATGTGCCTCTTATTTTAACATCAGTACCCATAGCCCAGATATTTAAGTTTTAGTAATGGCTAAATGGCTGTGTAATTTATTTATTTTTTATTTTATTTTATGACTAACCATCCACCTTCTGCTTTCAGAGGGAAACTGCCCATTCTTCCACCTGAAAGTAATGTTTTCTTTAAAAGCCTAGTCCGGCCCCATTGCACAGGGTAGTAAATTTGTATAAAATGGAGATGCACATAATTTGTGTTGCATGTATTGCAAAGTCCCTTATATCCGGCACAAGCGGGTATTGCCTGATGCCAAATACGTGTACTGGTCAGTTGCTGGAGCCTCCAGATGCCACCTTTTACCCTTCAGTTAGCTCCTAGTGGATTTCTGGTGTCCTCTGTGTACTGTTCCCGGTGTGTTACCTAACTCGCATTGGGTCAGGTGACATGCCAAGAGCTGTGAATGGACGCCGGAAAGCTGCAGGAAGGGTAGGAGATTGCAGCTGGAACCTCAGTATTTTCCACCATATAATGCCCTGAAAACCCTTCAAAGCAATGTCCTGGTTATCCCCCTCAGGCATGCTGGTTAGCTGAGACTTCCTGTTGCCTTAGTTCCGGATAACGAGGACTTTGCTTTACGTACATTTGGTTCTTTTTGTTTAAGAAAACTGTTCTTAGCCAACGGAAACCTAAATGTCCTATGTTCTTGTTCGAATTTGGGATATTTAATTCGGAAATTTGAATGATCCTGAACACTACACTTCAGCACCTGAGCAAGTGGACAGGGTCACCGGGAGGTCACTTACTTGCGATTGAGTCAGTGCTTCCTCCTCCCAAGCACTTGAAATGCAAGTGAGTGAATTCACCATGACCCTGTCCACTTGCCCGGATGCTGGAGTATGGTGATCGGGATAATTCGGGTTTTCTGAATTCAATATCCCAAATTCGGGGAAAAAAAATAGGGTGAGGTCTGAACAGGTCAGCTGCCACTAGGAAGTCAAAGCCGTGGTGGGGAGGGACTTTGGAATTGGACCCCTTCCTGATACATAGACTTTGTCACTGCAGCCGATGACTGGAGGGGAGAGGGGAAGCAGGTTCCTGAATACGGAGCATGGGAAGCAAAGCAGTTTTTTTTTTTTTTTTTTTTTATATAATTAAAATGGAATATAAATTGTATGTAAAGTGAATCAGGCTTTTTGAAGTAGTTTACAAACCCTGAGATTTGTCACGTGTTACTTTTACATGCACCATATGGCGACAAAGCAGCATAATTGTATCTGTGACACCAGAAAGTCTTTATGATGGTTGACATAGAAGGCCGCTGAAGGTGCTCGGCTACTGGAGATCTCTCAGCAACAATAACAGAAGATGACTAGATTGCTCACCTGCGAGACCCTCACTGACTCTTCTCGGTTATCTGGCAGACATTTGAATTTCTAGTTAAAGATTCTATTATTCTTTTGTAGAAAAAAAGGACGGATCATGGATTTGTTGCTGAGGTATTTCAGCATGTTGTGAAATCTCTCCAAGCGATAATGAGCTCTTCTGACGATGGCAAGTGCTAGTCGCTGTGTGACAGTTAACTTCCACACTGCCTGATTGTCACACGCAGCTTTCAAATCTCACATCGCATGTCACTATTGGATTTTTGTGTGGCCAGAAGATGGCTTCTGCTAAAGTTACCAGGATACCATATTTCTAGATGTACTATCCAGAGGGCCATTATTTCACACCTAGGGCTATGGCATATAGGGGACTTTGCAATTATGGCAAAAAAGTATAAAAATATGTATGTATACGAAGCAGTTACTACTAAGGTGATCTAGCTACTAATGACTACAGCATGTTTTCTTTAGCATAAAAACAGCCATACACTGTTCAGTGCTGGTCCAGCCATGCAAGCGATTGATCACATGATTACACAAGCAATCAATGCATTTCCTGATGTGTGGAAATCTAATTGAACATTGATCACACTGATGCCCTGCTAGTGTTTAAAAGACAACTGAAGTGCGAGAGATATGGAGGCTGCCATATTTATTTCCTTTTAAACCTTTTTTGCTTCGCTGTCCTGCTGATCCACAGCCTGTAATATTTTTAGCCATTTTTAGCTTGGACAAGCATGCAGATCTGACAAAGTCTGACAAGATTAACTGCAAGCTTGTTTCAGGTGTGTAATTCAGCCACTGCTCTAAACAAAGATCAGCACTGCTAGGCAACTGCTGTTACTTAAAGGACTCCGTATTATGAGAATAATATGGAGGCTTCCATATTCATTTCCTTTTAAACTAAACCTATTGCCTGGCAGTCCTGCTGATCTATTTTGCGACAGTAGTGTTTGAATAACACCAGAAACATGCATGCAGGTACTTTTGTCAGATCGGACAATGATGTCAGAAACACTTGATCTGCTGCAAGCTTGTTCAGGGTCTATGGCTAAAGGTATCCATACACTGGTCGATTTGCCATCAGATCCGACCAACAGATAGATCCCTCTCTGATCGAATCTGATCAGAGAGGAATTGTATGGCTGCCTTTATTGCAAACAGATTGTGAATCGATTTCAGCATGAAACCGATCACAATCTGTGAAGCTGCCGCTGCCCCCCGCCAGCTTTACATTACCTGATCCGGCCGGCGTGTCCCACGGTCTCCGCTGTCTCTTCTTTGTGCTCAGCTCCAGCTTCACTGAACTTCCTGCCGGGGAAGTTTAAACAGTAGAGGGCGCTCTACTGTTTAAACTTCTTGCCGGGACAGGTAGTTCAGTGAAGCTGGAGGAGCCAAGCACGGAGAAGTGACAGCGGGGATACGCGCCGGCCGGAGCAGGTAATGTATTGCCGCTAGCGCCGGCCGTCGGGCATTCGAACGCCGCTATCGACGCACTCCCGACCCGCCGGCGATCGAGCGAAATCTTCCGCACGGGCGGATCGACGGGAACTATTGATTTTGGACAGAAATTGATCTGTCAGCGTTTGCACAACTAATTCACAGCAGATTCGATCAGTGATCGAATCTGCTGTATATTGGCATTAAAATAGTTAGGTGTATGGGCCCCTTAAAAGTATTAGAGGCAGAGGATCAGCAGGACAACCAGACAACTGGTATTGTTTAAAAGGCAATAAATATGTCAGCCTCTGTATCCCTCTCGTTACAGATGTCCTTTAAAAGGAAATAAATATGGCAGCCTCCATATGTTTCTCTCTCCTGGGTTCCTTTTACTGCTCAGAGCAATACAAACGGACTCCATAATTTTCAGCCCTAATTTTAGACCTGGTCTTGCACAAAGATAATGCTTTGATTACTGATACTAAGCTATTTTGATTTTGACAACCATTTACAGACTGACCTGTTAAGGCTCGTACAGAAGTGCAATTTTTCCGTACGACTAACCTGACATGACCTACCACACGACCAATCGATTGCACTACTTGTATTTTCTCCACACCAACCAATTGAATGACCAACTCATTTGCATACTGCACACGCCACTGAACGACGGACTGCACGATATGGCCACATTCAAAACCAGTACAAGTCGTTCAACTGACTTGTACACATGCGTCCAACTACACAATATCGGCCTAACAGTCAATCCAACTGTTGGATTGGGCAAAACCGCCTGTTATCTGTCGCTCGTCTAGTTATTTGTCACATGTTCACACGCCCTACTATCGTCCAACAGATAACAATTGAAGATGGCTTGGTGAAAAAGTTGCACGTTTGTATGAGACTTTACTGCTCAAGCTAGGAGCTGTGTGTGCTGATAGTATGTTCTCATGTAATGCTTAGCTACAAAGCGATCTAATGCTATTGGGTAAAGTCTGCCTGTTGCCGATCGGGTGATCAGTGTGTAAGCTCTCATCAGTCAGAGGCAGCAGTTAGCAGAGGTCATGTGACCAGTGCCTTGGCAGAGGCTATGTGTCCAAATACCAGAAGGATGCAGCGTTTGCCTGATTAAAGAGGACAAAAAAAATGTTTCAGATCTGTCATTAACATTTAATGACCTCAGGAAGGTAAAATAAAAGCCTGCCAGTTGTTGCATGTATATGTGCCCCTTTTGTGTTTACCTAGCTGTTAATTAAATTCTTTGTTGCCTTGTGTTTGGCAAGAGGGGTGGTTGAAGCAAGCAAACTCACCTGTACAATCAATCAACATTTAGCGTATTATGTTATCTGCCGGGGATTGTTTTAAACACAGGCCTGTGTCATTCACTTTATTGGTTATTAAAAAAAATCTTCTAGTTTACATATCACTCAGCAGCTCGTCGGTTGTTCTATAATTGGAGTTGTCTGTGTCCATAGTAGAGGACACTTGATGCTCATTTATTAAATATGCTTGCTGGCTGCTCTCTAATCTCTTTGTTCTGGACAGCCAAATTACCTTTCTCACACTGAGCTTCAACTCTTGGGAATTGAACCTCCACTCTTGCACCACTTTAATTAGCTTGAAAGTGTGGTTCTCCTGCAGGAGGGGGTGGGGGCCTTGAACTCATTCATAGACCTCTGGTTTTACTAACTTGGTGCCCTAGAAAGTTCACAGTGTTATTTAAAACTCCTGTGCATAGGATAACATCTTGTTCTAAATGCAGCTAATTAGCTTCCTAACAGAAAATTTCATACATGTTGTACTTAATACCGCAGATGACATAATCACATATCTAGCGATGTATTTTAATAATGCCTTGCTGGTTGAAGAATGTGTTTTGTGGTTGCCGGGGATCTTTCTGTATTTTTTGGGCTTAAACCTATGAGAATAACTGTATTGCTGAATTTTGAAGGCGTAAGCTCTAGGGTTATTCACCTAGCAGCTTTACTAATTGGCAAGTCTCTGATCTGGCTCGAGCAAGGCAGACTTTTTATAGAAAGCTTAAAGTGAAAGGACTATGTTGGGTAGCAGGTTTTCCTTTATTTTAAAGAGAGCTTTGTGCTACTTTGTTATGCTGATTCTTCGCTCTAAAGACTTATACACCTATATGAGGACTAGCACCTGGGAAGGATCACAACTGGATCCCTTGGGCCAGTTTTCCTCAAGCCTATCCTCGTGACTCCCCAATGGTGCACGTTTTGCAGGCAACCTAATCTATGGACAGGTGGGGTAATTAGTGTCAGCTACGTGGATTCAATGTAGCTGAGACACTAATTGCCCCACCTGTGCATAGCATAGGTGACTGTTCCTGCAAAACATGCACCGTTGGGGAGTCACAAGGACAGGTTTGAGGAACACTACCTTGGGTAATAGTTTTGGGCTGGAGGGGAGTTCTGTTACTATGCGGGGTGGAGGGAGACCAACAGAGTGGTTGGGGTGAATAGAAGTCGTTCCAATGTATACCGTATATACATTTATTTTATTTATTTATTTTTGCTACACGCACAAAAACATTGATTTAAAGCAAACCTGTGTGTAAAAGAAAAAGTGAGCTACTTATCTCAGGAGAAGGATGCCTCTGGATCCTTCAGTGGTTTACATCATCTCCCTCCACCTCGCCGCTCCAGAACGGTTTGCCTGAAGCTATTTTTGACCGCACTGTGCCTGCGCAGTAGCATGGACCTGCTCGGCTTTAGCGGGAAAACCCTTATTCCTGTTTGATCAACTGATCAATAATTTCCAACATGTCTGATCTGCTTCCGGTCAAGAGATCGATTTTCCTGCAATACTGATCTCAAAATTGATCCTTGTCTTTATTGGAATCTGATCGGACATACTGGAAATCGACCATTCGATCTGATGGGACAATTTCATTGTGTGCTATTCTGTTATCTCTAAAGGCTTATACAAACAATCTGCTGATCTCACATATATGATCATCTAAACTGACTCTTGATATCCCGTATGTTCTTGTTTTCCTTCCTCTATAGTATTGGTTTATCAATATAATATGTATCTTCTTTTATAAGATCTGGCTTCCTGAAAATCCTAAGTGTGTTTTTTATTCTTTTCCAGGTTTGTTAAAAGGTTGGATTAAAACAGAATGTGTGCCTTCATCTCAAGTTCTGTTCATCGCAGATGGATCCCATGTGTCTCCATTAGACAAGTCACCTTTGTAGCTCGCATCCGTGCCAGCTTCATGCCATTGCACCTTTTTTTCCTCTTCTTGGTTACCCTTCCCACATTTCTTGGTGTACGAAAAAAAGACTGAAGACCTATATTAAGGACTCCATGAACCCATGCTAATGGGGAGACTCTCGGAGACAAATGAAACTAGCAGTTTCACCAGAGGACTTCTTCTTCACGACAGTGAAAGTGACTAATGAATCCAATTTCAAGATGCATTTAAGGCCTGCTTCCCCACCCTCATTACCGATTAGCAGGGCACTGGCCAGCGTTTGCACCCTTTCCCTTGACAACACTCTGCTCACTCTTTGTATATTTTACGTGCTGTGAGGAGGATTGTTCAATCAAAAATGAACATAACCTTATATAAAAAAGGGGGAGTTGTAGCTTTTTGTGGTACTTTATCACAAACACTTTTATTGTATCTCTGTAAAATACAAATGTACGTATGCATGTATGTGTTATTTTAATTTTATTTTTTTTTATATTTTTTTTGTTTTGTCTTTATTGTTGCTTCTTCCCATTGCTAAAAAAAGAAAAAAATAATGTAAAAATAAAGAAAGGGAAGGTGCAGGGAAAGAATCTGCTATTGTGTAGAAATTTTCACCTACTTGCTGACTGAAGAAAATCTTTTATTTGTGATATTTTCAGAGACTTGCTCTAGTATGGTGTATTTAAGTAATAAAAGATGAAAATGCTATCGTTAACTTGGTTTGTATGGATTACTGCACTTTACACACACCTTTTTCTTTGCTGTGTCTCTTGGAATAAAGATAACTCCTCTCATTTGTCCACTGGTATTGCAGACACCCTTTTCCTTAGGGTCCTTTCACACTGTATCTGTTGTTCTGTTGCAATGGACAATATCATGGCATCCTAATGCAATGGTGATTCTATGATACGTTAACGAGTGGTGGGTTGCGTCAGAGTAACGCACTGCATACGTGTTTACAATGACAGTGAAGCATACCTTTGTTGTGATGCAACCATACAGTGAAGCATAAAGCACATCTAATGCTCACTGGTACTTTTCGCTACCATGCGAAGTGTGAAATAGCCATCAGTTATATGCTGATTTTAAAGCGGAACTGAAACTGGTTAAAAAATGAGTTCCACTTACCTGGGGGCTTCTGCCAGCCCCCTGCAGCCGACCATGTGCCCGTGCAGCCACTCACCTTTGCTCTGGTCCCACGCTGCGACTCACTTTCACTTCACGATGTTTGAGCGAACTGCGCGTCCCCGGCTGTGCGCGTCCTTGTTCATGCATCCATAGCCGAACTTGTACTGTGCAGGCGCTGTAGAGATTTTCTCATACTGCAGCTGCGCAAGGCGCACCTGGCTACAGGAGTGCATACTAGGATACGTGTGGCCAGGGAGCAGTGAAGGTTGACTTAGTCTGCTTCCAGTGTGAGAAAAAAGTGAGCCGCGGCAGGGGAATGGAAGGATCGGTCATAGATGGCGAGGGCACAGGTCGGCTGGCAGAAGACCAAGGGGTACTTATCCGTTAGCCGGGCGCATCCGGCAGGTGGCGCTAATTACTATTCCCCCTCCAGGCCGCCATGGATAGTAGGGAAAGATGTAACTGGTGGAGTTTTGTCACCACCTGCCGGATGCACCCGGCTAACGGATAAGTACCGCTTATCCGTGAAATGCTTGCTTTTTCTATTTAACAGGTTTTAGTTCCGCTTTAAGGAGCTATGAACTTGAGGCCTGTAACCCGTTTTCTAGCAATTTTGCAGCGCTTACCATTTGCCGATGATCTGGAAAGCGCCACACCAGTGGAACCCTGTGGGGGTGGTCCCATTTGCAGTGTTGTTATTGCAGATAGCTGCATGCAGCATTTTGGGAGCAATCCCAGACCCATCGCATCAGTGGCTGCAGAGCCAAGTCATGAACGCTGTGGGAATCGCAGTCAAAATCATAAACTTCGGCAGATTTGGAAATTGCAGGGATCAGTCTGGATACCAGGCCTAAAACTGAAAATAAAATTGAGACTCCTCTTTAAAGAGAATCTGTATTGTTAAAATCGCACAAAAGTAAACATACCAGTGCGTTAGGGGACATCTCCTATTCCCCTCTGTCACAATTTCGCCGCTCCCCGCCGCATTAAAAGTGGTTAAAAACAGTTTTAAAAAGTTTGTTTATAAACAAACAAAATGGCCACCAAAACAGGAAGTAGGTTGATGTACAGTATGTCCACACATAGAAAATAAATCCATACACAAGCAGGCTGTATACAGCCTTCCTTTTGAATCTCAAGAGATCATTTGTGTGTTTCTTTTCCCCCTGAGGGGGGAGTGCATAGCAGAACCACAACACTGAAGAACTTGGCAGCCTTCCAGACACAGGCTGACAAGTCTGACAAGGGAAAGATACATTGATTTATTACAGAGACTGTGATAGTACAAAGTGCTGCAGTAAGCCAGAACACATTAGAATAGCTTTTGGAACTTGTAGGATGATAAAAAACAGGATGCAATTTTTGTTACGGAGTCTCTTTAAACTACAAAATGTTCTATTTATCATCCATTCTACACACCTCATGTTCATTTTAAGATAAAAGTGGGTTGATGCCAAATAAAATCCTATAACTTACATTGTGAGTTCTGCAGTTGGTTATGAAGAGGGAAGGATCAGATAAAACAGCTGAAAGTGGACAAGACTTTAGATGGTAAACCAGGACAATAGGGGATGGAGAGAGGAGCTGGACGTGGCAATTAATGTGTAGTGGAAGCTCACCTGAACACAAATATTGGATTCAGATAGGGATGGTCAGTGAGATGCACTGTAAATGAATACGTTTATTTTAATTGAGATGCACTGTAAATGAATATGTTTACATACAAATTTATGCACATTGAAAATGGACCAATTGAGTCCCGCCAAGGTTGAATTCAGTTGGCTTATTTTTAAGCTGCATATGTTTTTATACAAAGTTTGCATAATCCTGCACCGTTTCAGAATTTTTTGAATCTCATTGACCATCCCTAGTTTCGGCTACTCTGACTTTCCAATCCGTAAGGAATAAACTGAACATAAAAATCTTGTTGTTTTTTATATGATAGTTGATCAACTTATCAACTTGCTTAATATTTTTAGTTTTGAAGTTTGACATTTACTATTGGTGGTGATGCACATGGGTTACCAAGACTTAACGGTGTTAATAAAATCAGCACTCTGAAAGTTGCCCTACTGATACTTCTGGATTACACAAGATCCACGGTCTGAGCACGCACACATTGGGCCATACCATGGGAAGTGCACTTTTGCAAGGCTTAGTAGACGAGTCATGGCTGGGAACCATTTGAGAGCTGGTGCTTTAGTCAATATTGCCTTAGAGCATTTCTGATAAAATCTATAAGCAATTATGACTCATCTTTTGATTACCCTTCAGGCAAGTCGTCAGTTGTAATGTAGCTGCTTAACAGTCTTTGGTTGTTCTCAGTAAGAGGGCAATAATGAAGAGCTCAGTGTATAGGCAAGATTGTTCTGGATAAACTTGGGGAAAATTATTGTAGACAGGCTCTATCATTAAGCCCTAATCTTTGCACATCACTCGTGGAACATGTCGAATTGCTAGATTTCTGTTAACAACTTGCCCATGGGTAGTTGAGGGATGTGGCATGAGCTTTCAGGGCATTTCACCTTAAACAGGCTTGACCTAGGTACTGACATCACATCGTGCAAGCCTTGTTGCATTGTGGGAAATAACAGTGGTTTCTGACTGCCAAGAAAGCAGCATCTCCTTCAGACATCACCTGCCAGCAGTAAAGATGTCGCCATGTGATACATTTCAGAATGTAAATAAGGGAGAGGAAAGATTTTACAATGGGAAATCATCAGCTAAATAATTTACAAATAATGATTGTAAAAAAAAAATAAGCACTTTTTTTTTCATTACATGATTTCACTGCAGTTCCTCTTTAAACAATGTGAAGAAATATCTTCTGAAGACTGCAGTTTCTCTAGTGTCATGTTAAAAATTAATAAAGAAATACATTCAAAAATGAATAAAGAAATTCAGACTTCAAGGGAGAATACAAGATCTGATATATCATTCCTAGATATTTATCCTAAAGAAGTACAGGTAGAACTCAAAAAAAATTAGAATATTGTGCAAAAGGTAATTTCAGTAATTCTATTTAAAATGTTATTAGAATCAAAATGGGATTAATTCATTGTATTTATCGGACTATAAAGGCTGGTTCAGACGGACGTTTGCGGAGCGTTTACCGCAAGCGTTCGGAACGTCGCGGTAAACGCTCCTATTCAAGTGAATGGGAGCGTTTACACTGAGCTTTTGCGCGAGTTTGCACAATCGCGGCGTTCGGGTCCCGACTTTCGCTAGCGTTCAAGCTGCACCTGGAAATGACGTAGCTTCCAGGGGGCGGCCAACCGTGACGGCTAATGTCCACCTAGGGGAAGAAAAAACGCGACCGCATTGGAATGCGACGTGAAGGCTACAGAAAGCCTGACCGCGCAGCCGCCGCAACGCCCCCAAACGCGACGCCACGCAGACGTCCGTCTGAACCAGCCCTAAGACGCTCCTGACCATAAGACGCACTTAGGTTTAGAGCACAAAAACCGGGGGGAAAATATATACTAAACCTGGTGCATCCATGGTGAAGGGGCATCTTGTGGATTATGCCCCCTTTGTACATCATGCCCCCTTGTACCTCTTGTGTCTCCCTGTGTCCTCCTCTGTCTCCTTGTGTCCTCCTCTATGCTCCTTTGTGTCCTCTGTTTGTCCCCGAGTCCTCTGCTGGAGCACAGTACAGGGAGTCCCCGACATTGCGGTGGGTTGGAGGTTTGTATTGGCAGCGTTCACAAGTCAGGAACTCCCTGCATTTGGATTATAAGACGCAGTGAGTTTTTTTTGCCCACTTTTGGGGGATAAAATGTGAGTCTTATAGTCCACAAATACAGTATTCTGTGTGTATGATACATATATGACTGTTATACTCACTGGATTAAACAATGACTTACATTGATTTAACTACTCCATCTTAACCCACATTCCATCTCTGGTTCCTCGTGTCCTATGCATTATAGATTGATTTCGCAGAGTTTTACGGTTTCTTTTTATGTATCCTGAGAAGATCAGCAACATTTTAAGCCAGGTCTGCTGCAGGTGCATCACAACGTGCTGCAATTATTTTTTTCCTTTTTTTTTTTTTTTTTTTTTTATTCCCCCTCTTCCTACCAGAGTTGGCAGCGTTTACTGGACAGGAAAACAGCTTTTTGTTGGAATGTAAGCCAGTCATTAGTGAAAGTTAGGCTGTTGTCATGTAATAAATATGGGCACTGTTGTTGGTGATGTGTTATTTTTAGTTTTATGGCCATCACTTGAATCCTATGGCTTCAGTATTAAAGTACAACTATAGCCAAAACGTTTTTGGCATTAAAAAGGTTTAAAGACGTGTCCGATTTTTGCTTCAGGTTGTGTCTAGTATAGAGATGGGCAATAAGGATGGTCAGTGAGAAGCAGAATTGTGCAAATGTATCCTGTTTGAAAATAGACCAATTAAATCCCACCTTCTTGGCTTCATTTGATTGGTCCATTTTAACCTGAATACATTTGCATCTCATTGACCATCTTTAATGGTTAATGAGGTACTAATAATTCTGGACTATGTGCAAGGTGAATGCAGTTAAATTTGGACAATGAAATTAGCTTTTTGTTGATTTTTGCCTGGACAAATTTAAATTCCAAGCTGTATTTTAGTTGGTTGAATTTTGCTTGCAAACCAGAATCCTTTCCTTCTCCTTGACCATCCCTAATGTGATAATGATGATTACCATGCACTTCCTGTGTACATTATTGGGGTTATCTCAGTATTACATGTGGCTCCTCAATGTGCAATGTAATAAAGTGTGAGCACTTGTATAGCACTTTTTCTCCTGATTGGCTCAAAACACTTGTGAGCGTTAGTCTTGCCCAAGGACTCCTTACTGAGTAGGTACTGACTTCATCCAGGTTTACAAACCCTGGGACTAGATGCGCGAAGTAGTGGTAGTGCACAGGTGACCCACAGCAATTTATATCAGTACTTATGGCAGCCTTGTGCACTATAAGCACGACGCACGTTCCCAGTGTTAAAGCACATTGCTATGGTAACGATCAGTGCACACTGCTTCATGCATCAGGCCCCTGGTCTCATATGTCAAAGTTGGTGTCATTAGGCAATATACTATTCAACCACTATGGGCCAATGTGGTGGGTGACTTTACTCCCTCATTGGGGCATATTTGGCTATGTCATTATATTTGCCAGGTCTGTGGCTCTGATATTGCTTTGAGAATATCACTATACAGGCACAAATACAGAAAATATCAAATGTATCCACAGGTTTACGTTAAAATTGAACACCAGGAAGGGAAAAAATATAGAAATAAAATAATAAAGTAACATTGTGTAATTTAACCACTTGAGGACTGCAGTGTTAAACCCCCCTAAAGACCAGGCTCATTATTGCTAAATTGGCCACTGCAGCTTTAAGGCCAAGGTGCAGGGCTGCACAACACCGCACACGATTCCCCCCCCCCTTTTCCCCCCCACCAACAGAGCTCTCTGTTGGTGGGGTCTGATGGTTCCACAGTTGTTTATTTTTATTTCTTTACAAATATTTGTTTTATTTATTTTTAATAAATGATACTATTTTTTTTTTATTTACTCTCCTCTGCTCCCTCCCCTGACCAGCCAGTCAACGTGATCAGCTGTCATAGGCTTCAGCCTATGACAGCCGATCACTCCAGTACAGCACTGATCGCAGCGCTGTACATGTAAATAGACGGCGATCATGCCTTCTAACTGAAAAGGGCCGGAGCTCCGTCCCCCCCCCCCCCCGTTAGGCGGTCCTGGGGCTGCCGCCGTGTCCACGCATTAGGCATTTGCAGGGCTGAATTTACCATAAAGCACTGTAGGTACTTGCCTACAGGCTCCTGATGATGAAAAGATAGCTCACTCCCCTTTCCGAGCCCATCCCACCCATCTTCCCTATGCAGAGTCCTGTTGAGAGTGTAAATAAGAGGTTGTTCACCCTGCTCTCAGCATTCTATTGACTAGATCTGCCTTCAGTCAGGGGCACCTCTAGCTACTTAATATTGAGGATACTTCTGGCTACCTAATACTAAGGGGCACCTGTAAGTTACATATGATGGGCAAGGGATGTAAGGAAGAAGTGACAGCTGGTAGAGCAAGCACACTTGCGGTGCAGTTCGGCAGGGGTTTGTAGGGTCATGGAGGGTGAAGTCTAAGTTGCCAGGACATCTGTGCCTATAGGCTCCTGTGAGGTAAATTTGGGCCTTGGTATTTGATATAATCTTAAATATGTGTCTTGTAGTTAGAGGTGGTCAATAAGATGCAAATAATTCTAGATTGCGTGCATAAGCCATAGTTAAGTGCAAATAGAGAACACAATACTCAGAACATAAATACTAGTTTAACTTACCTAACCTGTGTTTTGTACTGTTCACAGTCTGCAACTGAGTAGTAGAAGTGCACTACCCCAAGATGGATAAGGCAGATGTGCCACAGCCAACTCGATCACCACTCGAGTAATGTCAGAAGTAAAAATGAAGCCGGCACCATCCAATGCTCTTTCACAAATGTATTAGCAGACTGTCATACAATACAGCAACGTTTCGGAGTGTAAGGCATGTTCCTTTATCAAGCTATGACAGCCTCACATTGACACATTTCACAGCAGTTTAAATACCATACCACATATTTGAATTAACCAATCACTGGCTATATGACTTTAGAAGCCAATCCCCTGTCGCCATATCTGAGCGGATATTTTTCGATTTTTTACGTACTGTTGCCCTGCAAAGGCAAGATGAAGAGCCAGGGGACCTAGATATAGTATATAACTTATACTACGTTTATCTCTATAAATAAGAGGGTTGTAAGGCAGGGTCACATAGACGTAAGTTTAGTTACAGTACAGTGGTTTTAAAACTTGATTTTTGCAGTTTAATACCACTTTTTTGCCTGGCACACACCTAATTGTGATTGGCCAATGACTGACCAAGTTTACCACCTCCACATAGTATGAGGGCCAACAGATTTTAAATAATATGAACAGACTGTGCAGCTACGCATACTACATAGAAGTGGTAAAATTTGCCAATCAAAATTGTATGTGTGTACAAGGCTTTAGGCAGGTTGCAAACTTGGTGAAATTATGTCCATTTGCCACTTTGTGTCGATCACAGAGAGCTGTAATGTATTGCTATTGGCCATGCACGATTTGTCCATTTTTCTTCATTTGCAATTGCACTGCAGTAAAAAAAAACCCTACTTGCATTCAGATTTGTTTTGTGTGTGGCAATTTGCGAGCAATTTTATTTAACTCTATACATTAAAATACACACAAATGCAGTTCAAAAAATGAAAATCGCACATGAAAACTATTTCAACAAAAAGTTTGCGAATCTACAGCAGAACTTCTCAGTGGCTGTTTCCAGCAATCATATAGAGGCTGTTAAAGTTTGTGTTTTATTTTCAGGACAATTAATTCTAGAGAACATGCTGAAAAGAACTGCCAAATGTTCACATCCTTTTAAAACTTTGTCTTGACTGGTGTTGTTGATTAGTTTCCACCATATGTGTTATGTATCTTAATTACGCTGACATAGGTTGAGGTCCCATGCTCTGCTTAGGCCATGCCAGAGAACTCGAGCTTGATAACATATATCATTATGCTAATTAGCGAACATTCCAAGGCGTTAGTGAGAATCATGCTCTCTGACTGGCTGAAATTCAGCACCCTGTAGAACAGTCGAGGAATGCTAAACATGGCTGCTAACAATTAGTAAGTATCCTAAAAAGGTATTTAGCGATGTAAGGGTCGAAGTTCAGATAAAGCTTTAAATGAGCCATTATATCCTTGGTTTCTTGAAGAACTGTTACTCAGTTAATGGGTAGATTTAAAAGCATTTCCTAAATTGCAAACCTATAAGATTACAGATGTCAGTCATGTTCCTATAATCCACCGCCAGGAGATGAAGGTTCTGCTTTGATGTGCTAAATTGGAGACGGGCTAATGGCACTATTAATATACAATAGTGCATATTTAAGTAGTTAGTAGAATGATTCCCCTACTTTTCCAAGCGTAAGTATTTAAAATGTTCAGCCCTCCTTAACATGGATTGGGGGCTTCCCTAAACTCTGTGAAAAGCTCGCTATGTATTTGCGTTCCATGCTTGACAGATGTCTGCTGTCCTCAGAAGGCACACAACTGCATGACAGAAGCTGGAGTAATCTGCTCCAGACATAAGCTGTACTTGGTAGACGCACAGCAACACCCTATACTGCAGATCTGGAATATATGACAAAGGGTAACTGTTAACTTTAGCAGCAGCTGCTGCCAGGATAGCCACAAAAGGCTTTAGGATCTAATCCAAGGATGGTGAAGACGACTGGGCAGTATGGTACTGTGATGGCTAAGGGAGTTGGAGTTCTGATTTGAAACTTACAAGGACTGTCATTTTAGGTGTTTTTTATGTTGGTGTGTACTTTATTTAGTTGTTTCTACTGGTTCCCATGCTCTATAAACTACACTGGTATGATTGATTAGTTTCTGCCTAAAGTTCAGTTAAAACTGAAGGAATATTCTGAATAGGAATATTGACAACCAGAAGGCAGTAAGCTATGACAACATACAAATCGCAGTAATCAGCAGCAACTAAGTTTATATTACTTTTATCAGATGAGTTCTGATTGCGTGATTAAGCTCCATACACATGATAGATGAAACTCAACTGATATGGCTGATAACTGCTTCTGTCAAGAATCCAACTTGTACAGCAGTCCCCGTTGCTCTCAAACGTTCAGTCAGAGTTCTGCCTGGCAGGTTACTTTGGCCGAGCGATGGCTGAGAGCATTGTTCTTTCCTTTCACCCAGTTACTGCGTGACATCACACCCACATGACTCCATCAGAGCTCTGCCCTCACCCATAGCAACAGAACACAGCACTAGCCTGTAGGCTGGCGACACAATTGTACAGCCTCGGCCCTGCAATGTTCCCTGCCAGTTGACATGCTTTATAGGGGTTCTGTTAACACTACCAGTTTATTTTCTGAACCCCACTGATTAAAACTGAGAGCCCCTCTGGGGGTTTTAATTTATCAAGGCAGATGTGTATTTTGTATAGGTGTCCCCAAGGTCTGCCAAGATCTCTTAATGATTTGGCATGCCTAATCTTTAAGCGACAATCTGCAGCTGAGTAAGTCCATTGTTCCCCTCCTTACCCCTCCCACCATTTGTCACCATCATACGATATCCCTCATCATTTCCATTCTCCATAGCCATAAATGTGTAACTTGGCTATTGTAGAGCAAGGCATCTGTACAGTGGCCGGCCCCTGAATTGTTGCCCGATAGAGCAAGTCATAATCCCTTCAGGCTACAAGTATTGTGCGCGCGTGTGTGTGTGTGTGCGCATCTTTAAGTTCCCATTGTCTTCATCCTGCCCAGTCTAGCACATTCAAAGATATGTTAGTTAAGGTTTTTTGAAGGCTTGACAATGTCAACCAACCAGAGGTGCTTTTGGTAATAGCCAGGATTATTCCTATACATTACCCTACTGTGGTTATACTAATATTTAGGCAGACAAAGTGGCATTTTGACAAAACTGGATTCAAAGTGCTACCATGCACCTGAGTTATTATTATTATTATGTATTGTATTTATAAAGCGCCAACATATTACGCAGCGCTGGACAATAAATATATACAATGATACAAGGATGACAGACATAAGGTTATACAACATAGAACAAAGTTATACATGCAAATTGTACAAAATACATGATCATGTGATATGAGCTGGTTAAGTAGGCCCAGTAATACAAGTACGGGCTGTCATAGGACAGGAGCACATGATCCTGTAGATTACCCTATGGAAGGGAGGACCCTGCCAGAGGCTTACAATCTAAAGGGTGGGGTGGAAACACTAGGTGGGGCTGTGAAATATTCAGTAGAGAGTTACTGTGTGGTAGGAGGTGGGTAGGCCATCATAAAGAGGTGGGTTTTGAGGGCTTACTTGAATGTGTTGAAAGAGGGAGCAAGTCTGATGGGTGGTGGAAGGGCGTTCCAGAGGGTGGGCGCAGCTCTTGAGAAATCCTGCAGGCGGGCATGGGAGTGTGAAATGCGTGGGGTGGTGAGGCGAAGGTCGTTGGAGGATAGAATCTTGAAAGTTATCCTGAAACGGATAGGGAGCCAGTGCAGGAATTCACAAAGGGGAGATGTGGATGCGGAGCGGTGCAAAGAATGGATGAGTCTTGCAGCCGTGTTCATCACTGATTGAAAGTTGCGTTTCAAGGGGAGGCCAGAAAGGAGGGAGTTACAGTAATCAAGGCGGGAGATGATGAGGCCATGGATGAGCAGTTTGGTCGTGTCCGGGGTTAAGAAGGGGACAGATCTTGGAGATATTACGGAGGTGGAAATTGCAGGCTCTGGTGATGTTTAGGATGTGTGGGATGAAGGAGAGGTCAGAGTCCAAGGTTACACCCAGACAGCGGGCTTGGGAGGTAGGGCGAATGGTTGTGTTGTCGATTGTGAGGTGGAAATCTGGGAGGGGTGCAGCAGCATGGGGTCGAAAGATCAGGAGCTCAGTTTTGTCTAGGTTAAGCTTCAGGAACCTAGCTGACATCCAGGAGGAAATTGCTGAGAGACACGTGGAGACCTTGTTTATGGTGGTGGATGAGAGATCGGGGGTATGGAGGTAAATCTGAGTGTCATCGGCATAAAGGTGGTATTTGAAGCCCAGGGAGGAGATAAGCTTGCCAATTGGGGAAGTGTATATGGAGAAAAGAAGAGGGCCCAGAAAAGAGCCCTGGGAGACCCCAACTGAGAGGGGGCAGGGGTTGAGGAGGAGCCATTGAAGGAGCCATTGAAGGAAGTGGTAAGGAGCAATTGGATAGGTAGGAGGAGATCCAGGCCAAGGCAAGACCATGGATGCCCATGGACTGTAGTGATTAGAGGAGGAAGGGGTGCTCAACAGTGTCAAATACTGCGGAGAGGTCAAGTAGGAGCAGGATGGAATAACTGCCTTTGGCCCTGGCAAGGGTAAGGTCGTTGAGTCGAAGAGTTGCCCCCCTTGATACTCCTAAATAGTTCATCTGGGGGTTCCACAGCCAACACTTGTGTTTGATGAGGCATCTGGGAATCTCTGTAGGCTATGAAGGAAACGTGTTACAACCCCTTATCTGAAAATGCTGTGATATCTTTACCACCTAGATCTGGTATTCCTCAATATGGTTTTGACTGATATATATATATATATATATATATATATATATATATATATATATATATATATATATATATATATATATTGCTGAAATACTTTTTTCTTTACTTATGCAACTTTTTTCACTTCTGTACTTGCTGATTTGTCCCTGTGCTGAATTCAGGCTGTATACGTGAGATAGCTGTAAGCTGTCTGCAGCTCCCATTTTTTAAGTAATATAGATTTTTTTATCCCCATTCTACATACTTATATTCTCAAAGCACACTTTGCTTCTTTAATTTTCTTCCTTCATTCTGAAGAACTGGAAAAGGTCCACACCATTCACTCCAGAAGGTATCACAAGCTGTTAGAGGAAACAGTAAGAAGTCTTATACATTAGCACCAGCTTTGGATTAGTATTAATAAGCCTAGCCATATGCAGGGAATCTGTTTTCGAATTATGTAACCCTCAGAAAATGTGTTCTTCACCCAACGTGAATATCCACTAATGCATATCAGACAATCTCCCTGTTGCTCTGCATAGGCTACGGGGTGCCAGACTGTCCACTCATGCATATCAGACAATCTCCTTGTTGCTCTGCATAGGCTATGGGGTGCCAGGCTGTCCACTAATGCATATCAGACAATCTCCCTGTTGCTCTGCATAGGCTACAAGGTGCCAGGCTGTCCACTAATGCATATCAGACAATCTCCCTGTTGCTCTGCAAAGGCTACGGGGTGCCAGGCTGTCCACTAATGCATATCAGACAATCTCCCTGTTGCTCTGCATAGGCTACAGGGTGCCAGGCTGTCCACTAATGCATAGCAGACAATCTCCCTGTTGCTCTGCATAGGCTACAAAGTGCCAGGTTGTCCACTAATGCATATCAGACAATCTCCCTGTTGCTCTGCATAGGCTACGGGGTGCCAGGCTGTGCACTAATGCATATCAGACAATCTCCCTGTTGCTCTGCATAGGCTACAAGGTGCCAGGCTGTCCACTAATGCATATCAGACAATCTCCCTGTTGCTCTGCATAGGCTACAGGGTGCCAGCTGTCCACTCATGCATATCAGACAATCTCCCTGTTGCTCTGCATAGGGTACAAGGTGCCAGGCTGTGCACTAATGCATATCAGACAATCTCCCTGTTGCTCTGCATAGGCTACGGTGTGCCAGGCTGTGCACGAATGCATATCAGACAATCTCCCTGTTGCTCTGCATAGGCTACAAGGTGCCAGGCTGTCCACTAATGCATATCTGACAATCTCCCTGTTGCTCTGCATAGGCTACGGGTGCCAGACTGTCCACTCATGCATATCAGACAATCTCCCTGTTTCTCTGCATAGGCTACGGGGTGCCAGGCTGTGCACTAATGCATATCAGACAATCTCCCTGTTGCTCTACATAGGCTACGGGGTGCCAGGCTGTCCACTAATGCATATCAGACAATCTCCCTGTTGGTCTGCATAGGCTACAGGGTGCCAGGCTGTGCACTAATGCATATCAGACAATCTCCCTGTTGCTCTGCATAGGCTACAGGGTGCCAGGCTGTGCACTAATGCATATTAGACAATCTCCCTGTTGCTCTGCATAGGCTACGGGGTGCCAGGCTGTGCACTAATGCATATCAGACAATCTCCCTGTTGCTCTGCATAGGCTACAAGGTGCCAGGCTGTCCACTAATGCATATCAGACAATCTCCCTGTTGCTCTGCATAGGCTACGGGGTGCCAGGCTGTGCACTAATGCATATCAGACAATCTCCCTGTTGCTCTGCATAGGCTACAAGGTGCCAGGCTGTCCACTAATGCATATCAGACAATCTCCCTGTTGCTCTGCATAGGCTACGGGGTGCCAGGCTGTCCACTCATGCATATCAGACAATCTGTAAACAAAAGTAAGGTACGGGATATCAACAACCTCTCATTGGCCTGTCTCGCCCATAATGAACAGTAATACTAGTAAATTGAGTATAGGGAGCTCTAGGCTGGTTATAAAAAAGTAGAAAATCTTTATTGTGCAAAACTACATATGGTAACACACATACACACCCCCTTTAAAAACAAGCAATGAACTGGCTATGGTAAGCTCCTGATCTAGGCCAAAATCGTTCCTACTGGAGTGCACTCCTATGAAAAAATCGGAACTGACATGTCAGTGCATATAATCTTCGGGCCCAATAAGTCCTAAGCCAATTTATAGGCGCTACTCCGTTGATGGCATAAAGTCTTGCATCCAGATACTTGTACCACCCGTGTGCTTGAAAAGTACAAAGCACGCCTCTATACAAAAAGCATATACGCTCTCATTACAGACACATATGGTGAGTGTCTAACCTCAGACTCCTATTGCACACCATGGATAACGTATGGACTCGCGTGACCAGGCTGGATAGTCTGCATCCGCATGGAGGAGGCCCCTCTATTGTAGCGGCGCATCAGGACTAGAGTAATCAGTCGGCATGGATCCAGGTAGCTTGAGAGGCTTGAAGAGTCCCATCTAATGTGCGGCAAAGGAGGAGGAAGAGAAGCGGAGGCACGGGGGTCAACAGCGTAGAGCGCGCTTCCGGGTAGCGCCGTTCACGTGACGCGTTTCGTCACTCCCACGTGACTTCCTCAGACGTAAGGAAGTCACGTGGGAGTGACGAAACGCGTCACGTGAACGGCGCTACCCGGAAGCTACCTGGATCCATGCCGACTGATTACTCTAGTCCTGATGCGCCGCTACAATAGAGGGGCCTCCTCCATGCGGATGCAGACTATCCAGCCTGGTCACGTGAGTCCATACGTTATCCATGGTGTGCAATAGGAGTCTGAGGTTAGACACTCACCATATGTGTCTGTAATGAGAGCGTATATGCTTTTTGTATAGAGGCGTGCTTTGTACTTTTCAAGCACACGGGTGGTACAAGTATCTGGATGCAAGACTTTATGCCATCAACGGAGTAGCGCCTATAAATTGGCTTAGGACTTATTGGGCCCGAAGATTATATGCACTGACATGTCAGTTCCGATTTTTTCATAGGAGTGCACTCCAGTAGGAACGATTTTGGCCTAGATCAGGAGCTTACCATAGCCAGTTCATTGCTTGTTTTTAAAGGGGGTGTGTATGTGTGTTACCATATGTAGTTTTGCACAATAAAGATTTTCTACTTTTTTATAACCAGCCTAGAGCCCCCTATACTCAATTTACTAGTATATCAGACAATCTCCCTGTTGCTCTGCATAGGCTACAGGGTGCCAGGCTGTCCACTCATGCATATCAGACAATCTCCCTGTTGCTCTGCATAGGGTACAAGGTGCCAGGCTGTGCACTAATGCATATCAGACAATCTCCCTGTTGCTCTGCATAGGCTACGGGGTGCCAGGCTGTGCACTAATGCATATCAGACAATCTCCCTGTTGCTCTGCATAGGCTACAAAGTGCCAGGTTGTCCACTAATGCATATCAGACAATCTCCCTGTTGCTCTGCATAGGCTACGGGGTGCCAGGCTGTCCCCTAATGCATATCAGACAATCTCCCTGTTGCTCTGCATAGGCTACAGGGTGCCAGGCTGTCCACTAATGCATATCAGACAATCTCCCTGTTGCTCTGCATAGGCTACGGGGTGCCAGGCTGTGCACTAATGCATATCAGACAATCTCCCTGTTGCTCTGCGTAGGCTACGGGGTGCCAGGCTGTCCACTAATGCATATCTGACAATCTCCCTGTTGCTCTGCATAGGCTACGGTGTGCCAGGCTGTCCACGAATGCATATCAGACAATCTCCCTGTTGCTCTGCATAGGCTACAGGGTGCCAGGCTGTCCACTAATGCATATCAGACAATCTCCCTGTTGGTCTGCATAGGCTACAGGGTGCCAGGCTGTCCACTAATGCATAGCAGACAATCTCCCTGTTGGTCTGCATAGGCTACAAGGTGCCAGGCTGTCCACTAATGCATATCAGACAATCTCCCTGTTGCTCTGCATAGGCTACAAGGTGCCAGGCTATTCTTTTCTTAGCCAACAGAAAGCAATAATGCATGGTTAAGACATTTGCAACTGTTGGATGTGTTCTTGTGAATGCAGTGCTTAGGAATAATACCAAGAAATTTTGAATCAGGATGACACCATTTATTAATAAATGGTATAATTCTGATTCAAAACTTCTTGCTTTTACTGATGGCTAACACGGTACAATACTCTATTAGGACGAATAGGTTATCATTCTACTTTGTGTTGTTTCATTACTTCTTTCCCATATTGCAAGGACCGGGAAAGTGGTTATTGTTGGTACACCAGGAAAGGGGTGGTACAGTCCAGTTACTGTCTATCTATGTCTGATCTATGTCTATCTACTGTATGCCTTATCTATGTCGTATCGATGTCATAACTATCTTATGTTGATATTCCATTCCTTAATGCAAAAAAAATCCTCAGTTCAGATCTTTACATTACAGTTTTTGCAAATATTATTTCATATGCCTTACCTTATATTTATCTGCAGAGACTGATATTTCATAGCTGGAAAAATTGTTATTACATCTTATAGGCCCTTTACGATATACATAGATGACTGTATATGTAAATAGAAAGATATTTTTTAATCAAAGCACATCACAAAATGATTTGTATAGCACTGATATATGTAACTGATTTTTATGAATGAAAAAGGAATTTCACCTCCTAATGTAAGGCTTAAAATGGATCTAAGGTTAGTGAAGTACCACTTCCTATTGCCTTGGGCTTGCGATAAGCCATAACGCACACCCTTTCTTTGGACAATTGTTCCATGGAAAAGGTCCACAATTTGCCTTCCCTTCAGGGTCATAGCACAACTTTGATGGGGCCCCTTAATGTTCACAACCCTTCCTTTGCCTCTTTTTGGTGACCCTCACAGCCTGTGGGTCCATCTTACAAGACTCATAAAGCAAGTGTGGCCATCAGGATCTTCTCACCAATAACACGTGTAGCCACAAAACACCTGATCAGGAGTATCAAACAAAGGGAAGGTTAGTAGGTGGGGCCCTCACACCTCTGGGTCCCTCGGCAGTCGCAGGGACTGCTCCCTTTTAGTGACGGCCCAGCGTCCCTTGATGATAGGTCAAGTCAACAGCTCCCAGGTCTGGATATAAACTCTGTAGTTACTAGTTGCATTTCCATTGTTGAGCACACTGCCACTATCTCTTCATGTGATGATGCCACGTAACTGAGGTGTCTGTTACCTGCAGGGTGACGGCTTTCTGCTTTTCATGCGTTATAGGCTGCCAACTGGATGACACCATTTGGCCCACAATCTTGTATGTCATCACCATTGCCATCAGAACTGTGTCAACATTGGAGTCTATTCTCTCTGCCTATTGTGGGTCCCTGCAATAAATGAGAGGTTAAAGAGACTCTGTAACAAAAATTTCATCCTTTTTTCTACTATCCTACAAGTTCCTAAACCTATTCTAATGTGCTCTGGCTTACTGCAGCACTTTCTACTATCACCGTCTCTGTAATAAATCAACTTTTCTTTCCCCTGTCGGATTTGTCGCCCTGTGTCTGGAAGGCTGCCAACTCTTCAGTGTTGTTGATCTGTTATGCACGCTCCCCCCCCCCCCCCTCCAGGCCCCGTGTGTGCTCTCTCAGTGAGAGAAGAGAGCTTTACAAGCTGGATAAATCGTCCTCTGATAGGCTGTGAAAGGAGCTGGGCTGTCACATGCTGAGGAATTCCAGACACCGCAGAGCTGTCTGCAGGAAGAAACATTCAGCCTGTTACTCTTCAATGGATGAGAGCTGCAGGGGGAAGAAGGTAAACACACAAATGATCTCTTGAGATTCAAAAGGAAAGCTGTATACAGCCTGCTTGTGTATGGATGTATTTTCTATGTGTGGACATACTGTACATCAACCTACTTCTGGTTTTGGTGGCCATTTTGTTTGTTTATAAACAAACTTTTTAAAACTGTTTTTGACTACTTTTAATGCAGCGGGGAGCTGCGAAATTGTGACAGAGGGGAATAGGAGATGTCCCCTAAAGCACTGGTATGTTTACTTTTGTGCGATTTTAACAATACAGATTCGCTTTAAGTAAGACAGGGCATTTTGTGCCTTTTCTTTTAAAGGATACCCGACCCAAGGCAAAGCTACCCGGCGGATTGCTCAAGACCAGTCTTATCACCCGCACGACAGTCTGTACACACGCCCGAATTGGCGTGCGGAAGACTGAACGACGGGACGTTCAAACGACCCGTCGTTCGCAAAAATCCGACGTGTGTATGGGCCTTTAGGTAGCGTTGCCTTGAGTCAGGTGTGCTTGAAGACCACTCCATGGGTCTGATTCATAAAACCTATTTCACAAATTATCACACCTTACTTATTATAGGAACCTGATATGACAAAATATAAAAAACAAACCTCCTTATAAGAGATGTTTGTAAATAGAGTCGGTGATGGGGTAGCGGAATGATCGGCATTACTTACCTTCAGGGGCTGCTCCCTAACCTTCTATCTCTGTGCACCTCACCACCTTCACCAGGGAGACCCACAGCTGCAACAGTTTGAAATGCCTGTGCCGGTGTCATGTGCTACTGACCGCCGCAGTGCATACCAGGAGATGCAGTTTTTGGATGTGAGCACATCTCCATTTGAACGCTATGCTTGCCTTTGTTTTAAGGTAAAAGAGGACTCCAAGGAAAAACAAAACCTTCTCAGATTTTTTTTTCAGTGTGTTTGACAAAAAAAAAGTTCCATAAAGTATTGGTCAGTAGCATGAAATTAACACACTGTAGTTGCCTCACTTCTGAGACCTCTCCGCTAATCAAAGACAACTCACATCCAGATTGACCTTCATCTTTGCAGTCTACTTTAAGATAGGCAGCATGTTCAAAACTCATCAGGAGAAATTTTACCTTAAGGCTTCAGAAGAAAAAAATTGTAGTGATAATCATACCCTGGATCTAAACACCATCTGTCTCTAATCCACCTCGTATTCACTTTGCTTAGTCTACAACATTAACAGTTGTGCAGCAATAAACACATCTAGAGGAACCACATCTGATTTTGTAAGGCAGCTGACTGGTTTTATTATAGCATTTTACATAGTTACATACTTGTCTGGTTGAAAAAAAAATGCATCCATCAAATTCAGCCTCACAAATCATCTCCCTAACTGGATCAGTGGATCTTCACTCAATCTTGAATCTTCTTCTTCCTACCATGTCTCCCTGAAAATAACACACTAGCCCATATGCAATTAACTTTTACTCCTGAGTTTTCTCCTAGGAGATAATTTTTAATCTCCTATTTAAAATAACTTTTCAGCAGTCTGCAACTAAAAAAGTGCCAAAAAGTTAAAGGGGTTCTGTGTGTGTGTGTGTGTGTGTGTGTGTGTGTGTGTGTGGGGGGGGGGGGGGGTGTTTGAAAATAAAAACGGACAGTAACCTGGGGCTTCTATCAGCCCCCTGCAATTGTAATGTCCCATGTCGTCCTCCAACGATGCTCCATTCCGCTCCCAGTCTGATATTCGTCTAAGAACACACATTTTTCTTGTACTGCGCCGGGAGTGAGCATCCGTTTTTATTTTTAACCACCCCCCCCCTGCCCCCCAGAACTCCTTTAATGAAAAAGTACTATCAAAATTATTTTGAGTATTTTCTTGCTTGCTGGTTGTTTAAAAGGCATTTTATTGACAATTTTGAAAATATCACCTAGGAGAAAACTCAGGGGAAAAAGTGAATTGCATATGTCATATGACATACGACTGTCATATTAATTTTACCTCCAAAAGATGTGCTAGGGCTTATTTTTGGGAGGGCTTATATTTTTGAGTGGTATAAAATCTGACTCTATGTTAGTGTATGGGGAGGTGTGCAGTCTCTTTCCACACCTCCCTTGTGGCTGCGTCCCCCTCCTTTCACAAGAACTAATATGTCAAGCATGCTTGAAATATAAGCTAGGACTTATTTTCGGAGGAAGGCTTATTTTCAGGGGAAACAAGGTATATTTAGCAGTCATAACTGTGGATTCCCTCATCGTGTACCTGTAGTTAATTTTTTTTTTAAAGTTATATACCTTTGTACAAGAAATCCTCTGGATAATGCAGATGCTTACCCCATCCCCCTTGAGTTCTAAACCTATTCAACAAGGGCTTGTCAAATAGGTTTGTGAGGTCAAGCTCTTCTATACCTGCAAAGCACGTTGCATTGCTGTTTTGGAGCATTCATTTAATTGTATTTTACTTGAATTTGACCAATTGTGTCTTCAATGGGGAGGAAAGTCCACCACTACTTCCTATTTTTTAACTGTTTTGAGTGTATCTTGTCCTTTTCTGGCGCCTCTGTTTCGATCAATTATCCATCCCTGTCTTAATGGAATTAGCAGTTGTATGTAAGGATGCTCATACATTACTCGATATTGCAAGCCAATTGATCGAATCAGAAGAGAATTAGTGCTGCAACATGGCTGCCCAATCTATTTCTCAAATGGTTTAAAATCATTCAAATGGATCTATTGGGAAGGGCGGAAAATAAAAGTCACAAGGGTGGGTGGGCGGTAGGTTGGCGGTCACAGTGTTCGATATCAAGACAACCTATATACCCAGCCACTGTCCTCCCAAGAGTATATGTGTCCCCCTGTGCCCATAGTCAGTGTTAAAGGGGTTCTGTGGCCTTTTTCAAAAACAAAAAGTGTCACTTACCTGGGGCTTCTACCAGCCCCCTGAAGCTATCAAGTGCCACGCCGTCACTGAAGACCCCTCAGTTTCTCACCGCGGGTCACTTGCCAATTATTTGTCTAACTAGACGAACAGCACTGAGGCTGCTCGCCCGTTGCCGCGCGCATCCTTACTCCTGCGTGCGTCATCTGAATCTTACTGCTAAGGTACAGTACGAAGTTTTCTTGTACTGCGCCTGCGCAGCGTGACTCCTGGCTCATGACTTGGTGTGACCCCTGGCTTCATCTGGTGTCCAGCGTCACCACGAGCACCTGTTCCACGTGACACTGGTGCATGTTGTGACATCACTACACGTGCCAAGTCACTTTGCACAGGCGATGTGACGCCGCACAACGGAGAAGTGAGACCACTGAGCATGGGCATAGGGTTACACATACACTTATACACTTGGTGGGGTAGCCCGCCAGGTGGCGGCAGGACAATTTCCAATAGATTTAATGCTGAAATCTATCGAAAATTGCTGTGCAGTGTGTGGGCAGGTAATAGATCCCTCTCTGATCAGATTTGATCAAAGATAAATTCAGTTCATGGTCGATCTGGCCATACATTGAGGGATGTATGGCCACCTGTAGAAGTCCATAAAGCAGAGTGTGCTAAGAATAGCTCTGTGGTGGCATACGTATGAGGGCGCCGCCGATGAGCTGGGTGCAGGGTGAGCCGAATGATGGCTCATCCTGCTGCGCTCAAATCCCTGGCGGCGTTAAATACTATTTTCCCATTGAGTCATTGCAACTCGGAGGGAGAAGTAATTCCGGGTCCGACGATCAGATCCCTGGATTATCCTTACTCGCCCCGCACACTATAGCATTACTGCTGTAGCTGCGCCTAGTTTCGCCAGTGCTGAGTGCTGTGTGCCGAAACAACCTGCCTTGCTGTGGGCGCCCCTTCCTGCAGGTGTTCCCCTTGGTAACTGCTTGGTTTGCCTATGCCTTAAATGGCCTTATCCTCAATTAATTTTCGGTCACAAATATTGCTTATTCACCTGAATGGATACACATTGAGGGGTTCAGGGGTATCCAAGTCACATGACGGACTGGCCAGAATCACAAATCTTTTAATAGGTAAGATGTTCCAATTATGCTTTATTTCAAGTGTGTATTTTGCTGCCTGCCCAAATAATATAAATAAATATTGGATTTAAACACAGTCTATCTTCTGGGCCCTCCACGCAGTTAAGCTTTTTAAATAATATATTTCTTCTACTGAATGCAGAAAATGATTTTTGTTTTTTTACACCATGGTCCTTTAGATAAAACGGCCTTACTTATTTACAATTATTTTGTTCTTACCTGATGTTAGGTCATCCGAATGTGAGAAAAGCTTATTGTAGATAACTATCAATTTGTTTCCATTAAGCCGTAATTAAGTGGTTGCTGAGATGCTATTTTAGCTGAGACGTACCTCAGATGCATGTTAAACAGTCCACAAGAGAACTGCCGGCGCAGATAGTGAACAATGCCTAATGGGCGAGGACAGCACTCTCACCTAGATCCGTGTCAAATCCATGTCAAATTGAGAGGAATTTCACTTGTGAAACACTCTGATCTCATGTCAAACATGCAGAGAGCTGTAATGAGTCAGGGCCAAGCTCACAGGTTAAACTTTCATCCTGCTTATTATTTTACTGTATCCTCACAGCAGATGCTGTAATAACGAGACTGTTTGCCCATGGTACAGAGAAAGTGTTAAACTTCATGTTGATTCTGCTAAGTTGAAGAGCTACAATCGATGATGTGATGCGGGTCCGGACGTGTTACTCTTGTTTAAAGGGGTTGAAATGAAGCTCAGCACGAAATGCTTCTTGCACTGCTATTCAGCTAGCTTCCTCCCAATAAAAGCATATGGCTCAAATTGAAGTGCTTAGGCTAAGTTCATGGAGCAGTCCAGGAAGACCGCGCGATGACATCATCCCCATCATGCTCACACATGTACAACTGTCAATTTAAACATGGGCTTACTAGTGATTTTTTTCCCCCTCCCCGCTGTTTGCTTAGGTTTATTATTACGTTTTATTGCCACAACACAATCAATAACTCCACCAGATTGCAGCATAACTGAAGGAAAATGAAAACTTGTAAGGCTCTATTATGTATTGATTAATTCTTGATTTAAAAGGCATCTGGGCAATATGTGTATCATGTTTTACATTATTGTGTATTACAATATTATCTGTTATTGTTTTGTCATATGCTGCAGTTTTTTATGGCCTTAGTAACAACTGCCTTATACTTTTTAACGGTGATCTAATACTGCTTGTGCATAGGGGCATCAGTCTCGGGGTGGATGCAGCACAATCTTCAACAGATTTGGTTGTCTTTTTGCTTTGGTTCTGTTAGTACAGCAGAAGTGATGGACTGTCTGGCAGTACTGAGATGTCCCTATAAATGTTGCACTGTGACAAGCTGGGCAATAAGTGAACCCCAAATCTGGACCACTTTAAGGTATTTCAGTAAATACATAACTGAAAAACCTACTGTGTTTGTATTATAGAGCCAGGTGGAGGTGGAGTGGGAGCAAAATACTGCACATATTGGTTGTTACTAGAGATGGCCCAGCCTTGGAGAACTCATGGAGAAGCACATGATCAGTTTGATCAGATGATAGATTTGTAAGCCTCTGATTTGCGGTGGTGACTTCCTGGTTTAACATATGATCATGACCAGCAAATCAGAGCCTTACACATCTATCAGCTGGTCAAACTGATCATGTGCTTCTCTATGAGTTCTCCAAGGCTGGGCCATCCCTAGTTGTCACCACCCTGCCATGCATTCCAAGGAAAATCACTTCAGGTTACATTCATACCTATGTACAAGACAAGACACATAACATTTATATTGTGCTTTTCTCCTGGCGGACTCAAACCACGAGGCGCTCAGTCGGCAATGTTAGGGAGTCTAGCCCAAGGACTTCTTACTGAGTAGGTGCTGGCTGATTGAACAGGAATAGCCGAGATTTGAACCCTGGTCTTCTGCATCAGAAGCAGAGCCCTTAACCATTACATCATCCAGTCACTATGTAGAGGGAGGCTCTTAATACCATAGAGCCTTCTCAATCCTTGGTCCGTCCTGTTGTTCCAGCGCCATCCCCTGTTGAAGTTCTGTGAGCGGCTGTGTCTTCCAGAATACTCTTGTGCTTCCAAAGATGGTCACATCTGTAGGCACGTGCAAGCTTTCGGAAGTACTCGGGGTTGCAAGCACACGGAGTACCGAAGACACATCGGGTTGCAGAACTTCAGTGGGGGATGGCACTGGAACAACGGGATGTAGAGAGGACCAGGAAGGTTCCATGGTATCCAGAGCATCCCTCTACATAGGTAAGTATCTAATTTGAAGTGAGTTTTCTCACTTCCGGTTCACTCTAAAGTGAATCTGAAAGCAAACATAGACTGAAAATGAACTTAATAATGGTATGTGTAGTAGTAGCAGAATAGAATGTTTCCGGTTTTTCATATTCTTATTTGTAATGTAAGGGGTTAAATCCTAAGTCTAAATTGTAAACAACAGGCGTGTCAGTATGACATAAATCTGGTTCTCTGGATTTTTAACCCTTGCAATGAAAAAAATAAAAAGGGAAGTTCTAAGTAGGATAAGTACTATATGTACCCATTTTTACCTCATGTCGCATGTCAGTTCAGATTTAGTTTAAATTAAGTTAACTGCATTTTGAAGTCGGTTTATCATTTTCCTCATCTTGATGTCAGAAAGTGTTCTGAAGTCAATTGTTTGTTTACATAACCCCTTATAATGCCCCTATAGCATCTCTCAGGTTACCAGTCTACCCCATACTGTGGCTAATATTATAGAAAATTGTTCATGAAAAGCGTTAGGACGTCTTCCACTGAACATCACCTTATAAGTCGCTCAACAGTACATGAATATTTATGCGTTTATGTTAAGATATAAAAAGACTGTTTTTTCATAGGCTTGACCTCAATCAGCTGTATTGTGTTTTCCTGTATTTTTACATATTGTGATATATTGTTCTATATATCCCCTCAGGGTGTTCTTGAGCTTCCATTGCTATGTATGGCATTTTGAGGTCTCCTGAAAGTTTCATAATAAAGTTGTTATCTTTTAACCTCTGACCTTGGGATCTTCTATGTACACATTTAAATTTAATTTACACTTACTGTACCCTGTTTCACCGAAAATAAGCCCTACTGCAAAAATAACCTCAGCATGATTTTTCAGGAATTTTGAAGATGCTTGAAGTACAGTATAAGCCCTACTCCCAAAAATAAGCTCTAGTTACAGTTCATAAAAAGTCAATTTAAATAGTTTTCAGGCAGTTACAGAATACATTTAAAGAATTAAAATTAGGGCAATAGAATGCAGCAGGACACATAGACCCTTCACCAAGGAAAGCAGACCACAAAAAAAGTTTCACTGAAAAGACCCCACGAGACCCAATTCAATAAGGGCCCTTTCATACTCTGCAGTTTGCATTTTGGTGTGATTGCAATGCTGCTGAAAAATTCTGTGAAACATACAGTACAATGTAGGTGTGCTTCACTGCTCCTGTAAACACATGTATTGGCTGGTTAATGCCCAGCATGCTGTGCATGACTGCTTTGGAACCCATCACAGCACGAAGCACCATACTCGATGTGAGAGCCCCATAGGTGTATCATTGCATTGCGATTCGATGATATTGTTCATAACACTATGCAATGGACTGAGGCCCTTGTCCAATTAACTTTTTCTCCTGAGTTTTCTCCCGGGAGATAATTTTTCATCATATCTAAAAAATAACTTTTCAGCGCTTAGCAACTGAAAAAGACTAAAAAGAAGGTAAAAAGTAGAATCAAACTGATTTTCAGTATTTACTTGGATGGTGGCAGATTTAAATGATTTTTTTTGGTAAGGTTTGAAAATATCTCCTTGAAGAAAACTCATAAGAAAAGTTAATAGGACATGAGCCTTAAGGCCCATACACACGTCCGTTTTTTGCGACCGACGGGTCGTTCAGTCGTTCGCCCGCTAAATCGGGCGTGTGTACAGACTATCGTTCGCGTGATAAGAGTGAGTTTGAGCGATCCGCCGGGCGGATCGCTCAAACTCACTCTTATCACGCGAACAACAGTCTGTACACACGCCCGATTTAGCGGGCGAACGACTGAACGACGGGTCGTTCAGACGACCCGTCGCTCGAAAAAAATGGACGTGTGTAAGGGCCTTTATGCCTAGTGCACACCATACAATTTTCTGTAAGATTTTCGGTTAGATTTACCTGCCAGATAGATAATTTCCAACATGTTGGAAATTATCTATCTAACCATCTATCTGCCTAGCAATTAAGCATTGTTCTACTCAGCAGGAGATAACTAGAAAACAATGCACCAGAGATAATGACCAGTCTCTACCAGTACTTTACAGAAAACAATCTAATTACAGAAAATCTAACAGAAAATTGTATGGTGTGTACTAGGCATTAAGTGTGAAAGTGCCCTTTAGGTGGCCATACACTGGCCCGATTTGCGCCCGTTTCGACAGCAGATTCGATCACTGGGATCGAATCTGCTGCCAATCGTTCACGCTACACACCGAATTTCGATCCATTCCGTCCGATCCCGTCGATCGCGCCGTGTGGAAAATAACCGTCGATCGCCCGCGGGTAAAGAGCGCATCGCTAGCGGCGTTCGAGAGCGCGACGACCGACGCAATAGAGCCGCATACATTACCTGCTCCGCCGGCGCGACTCCCGGGTCTCTGCTCTTCTCCGTATCGGCTCTGGTCTGGTCTCCTCCGGCATGCTTCCCTTCTTCCTGTCCCGGCAGGAAGTTTAAACAGTAGAGGGCGCTCTACTGTTTAAACTTCCCCCAGACAGGAAGAAGGGAAGCATGCCGGAGACCAGAGCAGACCAGAGCGGAGACGGAGAATAAGAAGAAGAGCGGTGACCGGGGGCAGTCGCACCAGCGGAGCAGGTAATGTATGCGGGCGGGGGGAGCGGCGGCAGCACCACCTCAACAGATTGTGATCAGTTTCAGGCTGAAATCGGTTCACAATCTGTTTGCAGTAAAGGTAGCCATACGATCCCTCTCTGATCAGATTCGATCAGATAGGGATCTGTCTGTTGGTCGAATCTGATGGCAAATCGACCAGTGTATGGCTACCTTTTGGGTCAGTAAATGTTGATTGTTGTACGTTGAAAAAGGAAGAAGAGTCACATGAATTTAATGATGGAATTCAGGGTTTGGAGAGTTATGATGATGTTCCAGAATGTGATGACATGACTATATTTGAATAAATGTTGATTTTTTTTTGGTTCAAGAATAAATGTAATGATTGGCAGATACTATTTCCTGAAACTAAACTTTTCTCATGACTTTGCTGATTTATTCTAAATAGCAGACCATAACAAATTTACATAGGTTATTTTGCTTACAAAATGTGTTAACCACACTCCATGCTTCTATGTTAATTATTGATGGTTGTCTCCCATTTTATGAAGACCTGTTTCCTGTTGCTGTTCTTGTTTTCCCCTTTTTCCATCCCCTCCCCCTCCCCTACCCCTTTCTTTCCCCATCCCCTCACCCAAACACCAGGTGGCTTAGTATGCATTATTCTAACTTAGCATGCTATTTCCTCTCTTCTATTGATGTTACGCTAACTTAGAGTCGATAGTCCTTCTGAAATTTTGACTCCAATTGTAACCAACACTTACAGAAGCTTTCTTCATAGAGGTAGATTTAGATTGCTGCATGATGGGTAGTTCCCCGGCAACCAATCTCCCTCTGCTAAAAATTGCCAAATTTCGAACTCTCTAATGATCCCCTATGTTCCTGTTTTCTTGCAATGCCGTATACTGATCTTAACTACATGTTATGCAACTTTGTAACATTTATCTTTATATATACATTAGATTGTTGTACATGCATAAGATTGTCATATCTTCTGATCATCTCATACCATTTGTATTATATTTATGCTTGGGGTTTATTCCTAAACTCTAATAAAAACCATTGAAAGCAAGAATAAATGTAAGTGATTGGACAGGCAGGAAAAATGTGATGGGTTTGGACAGGTGAATCAGGCTACATGTTGAAACTGTTGCAAATGGTATTGAAATTGTTTGTGAACTATGATGATGGATGATAAGCATTCTACTCTCTGGTCATACCTAGGTGAAGGTTCCAATTCTTGCCACTTAATAGAAAAGCATTCAGGTTTGCTGGAACACCTACTGTATGTCCTCCAGTGTTTTCCATTGTACACTAAGATTAACAAACCCATTAACAAACCATTTTTTTAGAGAAGAATTAGCATGATATCAATTGCCAGGAGGTGGCATCTTCTTAGTCCAGTAGTAGGTGCTGCTAATGCATTTTTATCACTGCAATTAGCCGCAGTTGACGAATGGGCGCCAGGACGTATTGGTTCAGTTCATGTCCAAAAGTATGACAATATCTTATTACAGTTTGATATAAAGATTATATATAATGTTTTTGCACTGTGTCCTTTATGTTTTCAAGAGAAAGATGTAGTTGATTACTCGGTGGAGGAGCTTTATTTTTGGGGTCACCAAAACAATTAAATCTATTATAGCTGTGTTATCTTGTTTCTATGAACTTGATGTTGAATTATTAGTGGAAAGAACACTTAGCTGTCAATATTGATTTTCTCACCTTCTGCAATACAAAATTTCTTGCGTGTAACTGATTACTGTTGATTGCTGCTTTAGGGCAGAACTATGTCTGATGAAATCAGGATAGTACCCAATGTCTGTCTCAACGGTAACTGACTATACAGCTTGCCGTAAAACAATAAAGTACATTATAGTACAGAAATGCTGCTACCATCTCAGGGGTACAGGTTGTACTAATACCGAACAAAATGGGGTAATGTATTCTGCAGAGGGCTAAAGAGTGCTTAAAGTGGATCCGAAATAAACTTTTGCTTACTACATAATTGTGATCTTTTCATATAGTTTATATGGCATTCCTCAAGCCAAATACTTTTTTTGTTTTGTTTTAATACTCTAATTCCCTATAAACTAAACAAGCCTCGCCCACAGCTTTTGCAGAGAGTCTTGGCACTTTCAGCCTTAGTAGCAAGGGCTTATGGGAGCTCAGTCTGGGCAGGGGGAGGAGGAGGAGGTTACTAGCCAGAGATTTCAGAGGCAGAGGGGAAGAGGGAGTAGGAGAGGGGAGTGGGAGATACAGATCAGCTTGCCTTTGTGTAATGGGACAAACAAAACATGGCTGCCCTCATAGTATCACATGAATAAATAATAATAAACTGTTGAAGCTGGTTGCAGCTAGATTTGCTGAGTAAACTTTAGATAAGATATATAGACAAGTTACTTGTTATAGTTAGTTTTTCATCTTGGATCCGCTTTAAAGTGAATTCTGATGACAGCCCCATAGTACAGTATACTGAGTGCTTTCACTGCAGACATATAGATTATTTGAATTTATTTTGTCCAGACATTTTTGCCAAATGCTAATGCTGATTCCATGTTGGAAGGAGATAATATTGGGCTCCCGCTCCTACAAAGTAATCTTAATGCCCACCCAGACCATGGAATTATCAGCATCTGTTAACTACACTTCTGATGCCAATACACTAGTGTTAAAGGACAACTGAACTGAGAGTGATATGGAGGCTTCCATTATTATTTAATGTTTAACAATACCAGTTTCCCGGCAGCCCTTCTGGTCTATTTGGCTGCAGTAGTGCCTGAATAACACCAGAAACAAGCATGCAGCTAATCTTGTTAGATCTGACGATAATGTCAGTAATACCTGATCTGCTCCATGTTTGTTCAGGGTCTATGGCTAAAAGTATTAGAGGCAGAGGATTAGCAGGACAGCCAGGCAATTGGTATTGCTTAAAAGGAAATAAACATGGTAGCCTCCATATTTCTCTCACTCCAGTTGTCCTTTAAGAAGGTAAGGTTAGTAAGGAATTAGTTAGTATTAGTGTAAGGCCCCTTTTACACTTAATCAGTTGGTATGCGATAGTGTGCGTTAGTACGCGTTAGTGCGCGTTGGTACGCGTTTTTTCCATAGCAGTGCATTGGGAAGAAGATTTCAGTTAAAACGCGTTAAGTGTGAATGGTGCCATAGGAAAACATGGGACTTACTTTGAAAATCAGTTTTCTTTCCGTTTTAACTGAGAGCAACTGATTAAGTGTAAAAGGACCCTAAGGCTATGTTATGGTGTGTACACATGTCAGACTGACACAAGCTATCAGTTGTCAGAATCGCCGGCTCGGTCAAAAAAAGCCTTATCAGCTGGCTGACAGACTGTACACACGCGGAAACTGTCGTCAGAACGTCCGCCCCGCGGGCGGGTGTGACGACTGGTAGCTTGTGTCAGTCCGACGTGTGTACGCACCTTTAAACTTTGTGTTGGTTAATAGAATGCACTAGCCACTGTTAGTAAAATGTTTTTTTAAAGTGTACCCAAGGTGACATGTGACATGATGAGATAAACATGTGTATGCACAGTGCAAAACATATTAATAACCAGTCTGTTTTACTTGTTTTATTTTGTTGGTACCTTGTCGGGATATAATAAATATCATTGATAAGCAAATTATAACAACTTTTGAAAGCACATGGAGATATAAAAGGGTCAATAGTTCATGTATTTTCATAATAGGCTGCCACTGAGCAGAGACAACAAAATAATCTACTTTGTAAATGTTTAAATATAAAATTGAACCATGGGATAACAAAAAAAGGTAATTTTTTTTTGGGGGGGGGGGGGGGGGGGGGGAAGGAGGATAAATATAATTGATTATGTCAGCAGTTTATTTTAACCTTGGATTCAGTTACATAATAGTTAGAGACAAGGCTAGTATCGGGGATTTTGAGGTTATTGATATGTGTGTGTGCGTGTGTACACATTTATGATTGGCGGGGGGGGTTATGGTGAGTAAGTAGGGTCGGTCTTGGGCTAATGTTTAGAAGGTGGAAGAAGATTACTGGTAAGGATAAGTCAGAGGGAACACTTTGTGTGGCTAATGGGTGAAGTTTACGGTATTGGTAGAATACTTGGAAAGGGGTTGAAGAAAAAACCTGAAATGAGGAAAATATAACAGCTAATATCATTATTCCTTGAGTTTCGCACCAGGCATATTGATCTTTTGGCTCGTTCCACAACTGCAACGAGCATGTAGCTAATCAGAGTAAGATTGGGCTAACTAAATCTGCTCTGGATGCTACATGTGAGTCAGTGATTCAGGAAGATTTAGAGCAAGTAGCCAAGTAAGTGATATTACTGTCACTTCAGGTTTTCTTTAACATTTTAATGTCAACATCCTGCACCAACCCTGTGCAGTACTACATTATTGGCTCTTTGGCACACAGAACCAACCTACACCCTCTTTTGGGAGCCATAGCAATCAGCTGGTTTGCCGTGGCTGAGGTTGGGCCTGTGAGTAGCATCACTTTTTGCACTTACTTACTTCTTATAAACAAACCTCAGTCTTTTCTTTTTACATCTGAATCAATTTTGTTCTCCAGCCATTTGGCCGTAGCCCTGTAGGAGCAGAACACCACAATATATTACATTAAAGTAACTAATGGAGCTTGGATGTTGTTTTGTGTCATATACTCCTGTGATTATTTCTACTATCCTCTTTTTTTTTTCTACTTTTCCTCTCTTTTTTTTTCTGCTGTAGCAGACACTCTTTTATAGGCTGATAAATGAAGCAAACATCTTGCAAATGGAACAACTTAATATTATTAATTGTCATTTTAAAAAGCGATTGCCAGAAACCCGCTCGAACGGAACAGATTATACCTTTAATTACATCCTTATTTCTGCTGATTTCTCACTTAGCAACCCCATTCTCTGTTTACTCTTTAATTGTTGAGGAATAGATGAATCACCAAAAAACACGGTCACTAATCTGAATGGCTTTCAAAAATAGGAAAGGGGAAAAAAACATTTAATTTCTTTTTTTTTTAATTCACAATGTATTTCGAAAGGTTCACATTACTTGGCTGAAAAGTGCGAGAGGGCGAGTGTAAAACAGCATGCTCTGCAATGTATCTTGGGATTTAAGAAGTAATTTCATTATTAGAAAGATTAAGTAAAAAAAATACTCTGGTGTGTGGATCTGTGCTAGCAACAAGCACTCGATTGCAAAGCCTCTAATCTTTTTTTTTTTTTTTAGTTATTATTTTGTCCCCTCCATTCCACAGTGCATATCACAGCCCCGCAGTCTCCTTTCTCCGGCTTCCACTTTATCTTTGCTCCGTTCCAAATCAGAATCATGAAAACGAATGCGGTTCAGCACAATGTAAATTACACTGACACACGCGAGGCGGAATGCACGTCTAATTATACGTGTACATTTCTGCCCGGTTTTATATATATATAATTTTGATGAACGCCAGCTTAACACATGCTCGTTTTGACAAATGTAATCCTGTAGATTTATTTAAACTGGTTTATATTCAAATAATAAATGAAATATGGAAAAATGAACCCATTTAGTATGGAAGTAGCACACTCGAGGCTTCCTGTATTTTAATGCATTAAAAATGGGAAAGGCATGCAGGGATCTTTTTTTCTTATGACCTTTTAATAAGGCTAAATATGTTTTTTTCTGTCACCTTTTGTCTATTTTATTCTTGTACTGTTGTAATTCATTCTAAAGGTAGGAGATTGGACGTATCTAAATGGAGAAAATGTTACAGCGGAAAAGCAGCTTTTCCACACAGGTCAAGCGGCCATTTTGAGGCTGCTGTCTCACATGAGGTAAACAGGTCACCTGATTGCTTATGTGGCTGCAACCATCGGCCCATTAGGCTGGCACATAAGATGTGCCAAGAATGCCCACATGAGTTTTTAGCTTTCACAGACAAAACTGCTAGGCACCTCATCTATATGGTATTATATAAAAGTGTAAGGGCACCCTAGGTTGATAAAAAATGAAAATATGAAAAGTAGGGTAACTATATTACATTACCCTTTGAAAGAATTGAACAGGTGGGAACAATCAGTTATTGGCAGTAAAAGAGGAACCGTAATGGTATGTGAATATAGTAAATTATTCAGGATACCACTTTTACGATAAATATCCTGGTTTCAGGCAGCATCAGAAACACTTCCTATATCTATATATTGCTGCATATTGCTATGTAACCCTGAGGCTTAACCTAGGCTGTTTATTATGCATAATCCCCCCCCCCCCCTTCAGAACATTCTGGGAGACCAAAACATCTAATCTACTGGCTTTAGAACTCTCAGGGTTAGTTTATAGTGCTCAGTTGAGTTGCTGAATAATTCTGCATGTTAACTCACTGCCCATACAAGTCTATGGACCTGTTTACATAATAACTGCATTGTAATGGATTGCGTCATTCTAACTTGCTGCATGCAGGCTTTGTATTATAGACTATGGCCAGTCTCCATTGCAGTTCACAGTCATTTTAACATGTGTATTATGCAACTGACCACTATGAACCTAGCCTCAGTAAACAATCTGCAGAGATCACCTGCCAGTACTAAACTTGATGCTGCCTGCGATAGATACATTTCAGAAAGTAAAACAGGGAAAGGAAATATTTTATGGGCAAATGGGCAAACACTGACTAAGTAATTCATAAATTAGTATTGTAAAAAAAATAAATGTTGTAAAAAAATAAATGTTATTCACTACCTAAAGCTCAGCTGCACTAACTCCTTGGTCTGGCTTCCTAAGTGAAGATGGTTAAATTTCTCCACCTGCCCAGATAGTCATTACCATATACGGTGACCCTACTTTTTAAGGTATAGCAATATGGTTTATTGATGTTTGCTTGTAGCCTCTACTACACTTAGGAGCTCTTGGTCTTTTCCCTTGGTGTTTAGGGATGCTCAGTTATAGTATGATTGCCTGGGCTTTGTTGCAAACTTCTGCTTTAATGTCTTGCATTAGTTGGCAGTTAAGTGAACAAGCAGTATTGGCTGCTTTTGCCCGAGTCTTAAATAATGTTTTGATAACTGGTATGTGGCTGTAACTCCACCTAATCATTTTAAAATGAACTCAGTAGCAGCACAATTACATATTTGAAATGAAGAGTTTGATAGTAATATTTTATAAGATTTTCATCCTTATTGCTGCAGCATATGGCATCCCTGCTATGCATCCTGGGAAATGTAGTTTACTTGAGATGCGGCAACAGGCAGCATGGAATATGAAGTCATGAGGGATTTCCAGCATTTGGGTTTCTGCATGCAATATGCACATGCGTAGGTAAGTGAAGGTACCTAAATATTTGCTGCTTCTACTCAAGGCCCAATTTATACTTTTTGTGCCACTAGGCCAAGTATGCTGTGTCTCTCCTTTCTTGTGCAGCAGCACCCCTCCCATTCCATACGCAGCCCCCTTTTTCGTGTGTATCATCCATGTACAACACCCCCTTTCTTTAATGAACAGCTTCAGTTTCCCTTTTCATGTATTGCTCCTGATTTTCAGCCTGCTCTTATATGTAGCAACCAGTCTTTCATGTCCAGGTGCCACTGCCCCCTTAGGCTGCTGCCACCCAAGGCCCTGGCTTTTGTGGCCTTTCCAGAAATCCAGCCCTGCTCCTACTGCTTATATCAGTGTGGATATGCATATGCAACCAACAGGCTAGAGAGTGCAAGCTCCAACGTCTCCCTAGTAGCTTACTGGCTAGTGACAGTGCAAGCTCACCACTGTGCATGCAAAGCATTTATGCACAGTAAGGGCAGAGAGAAAGGAGTATTTGGGAAGACAACTCCCTCTTCTCCATACATAGTTATAGCACACAAGCAGCCAGTAAGCATGCCCTGAAAAACCAATGAAGTCTTTCAGCAGCTACCTTGGGCAGCAGCTCCCTTCTTTCATGTGATGCTTCTCATTTGAAGCCTTGCTTTTCCATTTCCATCTTCCATATGCAGTCATTCCTCTTCCATGTAAAGACGCCCAAGGCCAGGGCCTTTTGTGGCCTATGTGTAAATCAAACGCAGAGCAGGCACATGTGGCCTGTTTTGCACAGTACATCTGCAATTAGGATTTTTTTTCCTGAGCATAGATTTATGGAATCATATTCAATCAGGCTGTTGGACTAACAGTTTAGCTCAAAAAATTATGGACACCATGTTTGTTGGTATTTTAGATTGAACCATTTACACCTTGTTTTACTTTTGGAAAATAAAAAAAATATTTGGCTAGGAACAGTTTGTTAATGGGACCTGCAGCTGCAAATGCCAGCTCACAAACCCTTTAAACACATCTCAGCCACATCTCAGAGTACATTTACAATCCACAGTGTGCCCAGGCTCTGTTGTACCCTCTCCTAATGGTTAAAACATACTGTATATGGATAGTATTCAGCAATGGAACTCATGCAGACCATGAAATCAATTTACAGCAAAGTCCCCCTTATCCGGAACTCAGACAACCGGAAGGCTCAATTAAGCTGCATACCTGAGAGGATAATGGGGACTATGATTTTGGTCTTGCAGGGGTTTTAGAGGGTGAAAAATTCTCACCGAGTGTCCAGCACCATCTTCCAACCTCTCTGTACCTCTAGAGGCTTTCCGGCATCCTTGCAGGATTCCAGAGCGTCACATGACCCGGAAGCCATGCACGGAAGACCCCTGAAAGCCGCTAAGAGCTACAGGAAGGTTTAAGGACAACTTGATGGACACTTGATGAGTATTTTATTCTGCATGGAGGGTGCTTTTTTGGCTGGCTGCAAGCACATGTATCCCTGCCGGTGCCGGATACTGGGGACTTTGCTGTATTAAAGTCCTCCTATACAAGGGAAGCAGTGGAAAACAACAGAGACCATATGTGTTCCAGCAGACCCACAGTAGATTTTTTATTTAAATATGTGCTAACGTGTCAAATGTTTGCAACTCTCACTTGGGTCATATTGGGACACTGTGGGGTTGCTATAGGATTAGATAAATAGCAGTTGCATGCACACACCTGCAGTAAAAACACTTTTTTTTATTGAAATGCACCCAAGCAGCTCTGAATTCACTAGAAATAAGTTATTGTTAGGGCCACCTGTCATTGCACAAATTAACTCCTTTACCAACCTTTCACAAATCATCACCATGTTCTGATATGACCCCGATTAGGTTAGCTTACATTTGCCACCTAGCAGTAGACTTGTTTTTTTAAAGGAAACCTGAGGGGAGAAGGATATGGAGGCTGCCATATTTATTTTCTTTAAAACAACACAAGTTGCCTGGCTGTCCCCCTGATCTTACACTGAACAAGCATGCAGATCAGGTGGTCTGACTCAAGTCTGACTGGATTAGCTGCATGCTTGTTTCAGGGTTGTTATTCATACACTGCTGATGCCAGGAGATCAACAGGACTTCCAGGCAACTAATATTAGTTAAAAAGAAATAAATATGGCAGGCTACAGCTCCCAAATCACTCTCACCTGAGGTTCCCTTTAAAGAAATATAGTCAAGGATTGTTGGGTCACGTATTATCTATATAACCTTAGTCAATTATTCCCTTAGTCAATTAACCCCTATGATTCATTCATTTATATTAATTCTCTAAGTCAAAGGATAATGTGAAAATGCATAAATCCACTGGAGGCCATCAGAATTGCTATTTTGTTAATCGGATATGAGGTGTAATACGACCAGGGCCGGATTTACCATAAGGCACTGTAGGCACATGCCTACAGGCGCCTTATATGACAGAGGCGGCTTTCTCTCCCCGATTTTCCCCGCTATGCAGTGTGTGATGTGACGTCACTCACTACCCTGCCTTGCGCCTGGCTCTTAGCGTGACGCTGATCGGGGAAGCCGCACAGTGAGAGGCAATGCATGGGAGAGGGGGAGACTTGCCGGACTGGAGCCCTCCGTTATAGCAGCTGCAAAGTCGGCACAGCACTTCATGTATTTTTTTTAGGAGTGTACGCCTCTAGGACTGAGTTGCAGAGCTCAGCGCTGTCTTCTTTCCTCCCAGATGCTCTGGGTGTGCGTCACACATGGGCGGCTGTGGCGGGACATTTGATCTGTGAGAAGGAGCGCTGGAGCTTGTCGTGCAGGAGAACAGCCGGCCAGAAACACATGGAGGAGGGAAAGAGCAGAGACAAGACAAGAAATAGAGGGGAGGAGACACAGTAATAGTCAGCTACTTCAATAGGAGTCGCAGGGACGCACACAATGATGCCTCAGCCAGCAGTATGATGGCCATCTAGCCCGGACCAATGACAGAGAGGAAGGAGGTAATGTACTCTGTCTGGTCTCTTCACTTTTCACTTCCCCATTCTCTCTCATTTTTTCTGTTTTTACTACTCTTTATACACACTCTATGTGCATTCCTCCCAGTGCCCACTCTCTGTGCCCCCCTCCCAGGGCCGGATTTACAGCTCAGGAGCCTATAGGCACAGAAGTTCTGGCGCCCTAAACTCCTCCCTCAGCACAGGCCACACCCCCAAGCTACACCGTTTAGGCCCGGTTCACACTTGCGGTGGCCCTCCGGAATCGCCGTGCCGGAGCCGCACCGCTTGCAGAACGGACGGAACGGACGCACGGCATAGCAATGAAAGCCTATGCGTCCGTTCACATGCGTCCGTTCTGCCGAACCGGAGCCGGACCGGATCCGGGCCGGATCCGGACTCCGGCCTCCGTTCCAACATGCGCTATTTTTTCATCCGGCTCCTCCGGCAGCCGTATCCGGGGCGGAGCCGGACTGCACCATCCGGCCAATACAAACCAATGGGAACCGGAGAGCGCACAACACACTGGCTGAGAAAATCCGGATGTTCTACCCCACTTCCTATGGGGATTGTTGCGGCGATATTGGATGGGGACACATGGGCAAGCATTTTGGAGTGGAGCAGCACAGCTGGATCCGGATCCGGAGATGTTGGCAGCATGTCGGAGGTGGAGGTGAGTGCTAAACAGCAGAGGGCCTGATTCCACAGGTCCCCCTTCTGCTGACCTCCCAGACCCCAACATTTTTTTGTTTTTAACGTTACTTTTGCCAAACGGATCCGGATCGCATCCTGATGGACACCTGATGCAACCTGACCGGATCCGGATCGGATCCGGATCAGAACCGTACGGTTCCGATCCGGATCCGGTCCGGATCCGGTCAGGTCATCCGGTCCGTTTGGCAAACAACCGCTAATGTGAACCGGGCCTTACTCTTATTAAGTAAAATAGAGCAAGGTAAGGTAGAGATTAGTAAAGACAAGAACCGAATACAAACAATATGCAGATATTATCAATAATATGAGGAATTTACCAAATATAGACCAATATTATGATCAACAAGCACATCTAAGGTAAAGAGGATAGTCTGTGACATGACTATGTATTCTGTAGTGCTGCAGAAGATGTCAGTGCTATATAAATACATAATAATAATATGTTAGGACATATGACTATGGCAGGGATTAGACTGTGAGCGCCTCTGAGGACAGTCAGTGACATGACTATGTACTGGGTAAAGTGCTGCAGAAGATGTCAATGCTATATACATTCATAATAATAATATGGTAGGACTTTAGACTTTGACTTGGGTAGGGATTAGATTGTCATTTACATGACTATGTACTCTGTAAAGTGCTGCAGAAGATGTCCATGCTATGTAAATGCATAATAATGATATGGTAGGATATTAGACATTAGATATTATGCTAATATTAGATTGTGAACTCCTCTGCGGGCAGTCAGTGACATGACTATATACTCTGTAAAGAGCTTCAGAAGATGTCCATGCTATATAAATACATAATTAGAATATGGAAGGACATTAGATATGACTATGGTAGGATTAGATTGTGAGCTCCTCTGAGGACAGTTAGTGACATGCCTATGTGCTCTGCAAAGTGCTGCAGAAGATGTCTATGCTATATAAATACTAAATAATAATAAAAAGCTAGGACATTAGACTATCTATGGTAGGATTTACAAGGGCGTACAGAGGGTGGGTATGACGGGATGCACAGAGGGTGGATACGACGAGACACACAGAGGATTGTCACAGGGAGGGACGCACGGAGGGTGGACACAGGGAAAGACGCAAGGAGGGTGCGCACAGGGAAGGGATGCAGTGGGCACAGGGAGAGACCCACAGAGCAGGCATCGGGGGGGATGCAGTAGGCACAAGGAGGGGGCACAGAGGGTGGGCATGGGGAGGGACGCACAGAGCAGGCACTTGGCGGGACGCAGTGGGCTCAGGGAGGGAGGCACAGAGAGTGGGCACGGGGAGGTACGCAGAGAGTGGGCACTGGCAGGGACGCTCATAGAGTGGGCACAGGGAGGGACAAAGTGGGCTCAGGGAGGGGGGCACAGAGATTGGGCATGGGGAGGGACACAGAGCGGGCACTAGGAGATACGCAGTTAGCACAGGGAGGGGGAACAGAGAGTGGGCACTAGGAGGGGGGCACAGAGAGTGGGCACAGGGAGGGACACAGTGGGCTCAGGGAGATGGGCACAGAGTTTGGGCACGGGGAGGGACACACAGAGCGGGCACTGGGAGATACGCAGTTAGCACAGGGAGGGGGAACAGAGAGTGGGCACTAGGAGGGGGACACAGAGAGTGGGCACAGGGAGGGACACAGTGGGCTCAGGGAGATGGGCACAGAGATTGGGCACGGGGAGGGACACACAGAGCGGGCACTGGGAGATACGCAGTTAGCACAGGGAGGGGGAACAGAGAGTGGGCACTAGGAGGGGGGCACAGAGAGTGGGCACAGGGAGCGACAAAGTGGGCTCAGGGAGATGGGCACAGAGATTGGGCACGGGGAGGGACACACAGAGCGGGCACTGGGAGATACGCAGTTAGCACAGGGAGGGGGCACAGAGAGTGGGCACTAGGACAGTAGATTTCTTTGCACTTAATAAGTCTTTTTGCACCTGTAAACCAAATACTGTACATATTAAGCGTATTCAATAAGGTAAATAAAACCAAACAGTTTAGTATGCAGCAAAAATACTTAGATTTACTCTTAGCTGTTTTCCTGATGGAGTAGAATTTGAATCACAACTGGCAGAGCAAATTTTAATTATTTAAAGATGATTCTTTGGAATTAAAAACAATCCTCTAAAGGTGAAAGCATTGAAAGTGAAAGCCCACCTTCTGCAGAGATTCACCTCCATCTCCCTTCTGGTTCCTCGGTGGGATCCTCCTATCAGTTGCCTTTATATTATAATCTGATGCAAGAGTCTTGCCTAGATTGCTGCCTGTGATCAAGTGATGTAAGTGGTGTTAGAATAAGGAGCAGGTAATCGCACATCAAATTGATATAGCGTGTAAAGTCTCTTGATTGGAGATTCAGATTGGGGGGCTGGTGGGGGGCTGGTGGTCACCTAGCAACAATGCTGTGTCTGGGCACAGACCATTCAGACAAGTGTACAGGTTGTGATCCTGCACCCTCTTTTTTAAAGCACACCTGAATTGAAAATGAAGGGATGTGGTGGCTGACATATTTATTTCATTTTAAGCAATGCAGATTGCCTGGCTATCATGCTGATTCTCTGCCTCTCATACTCTTTGCCATAGTTCCTGAACAAGCATACACAGACCAGGTATTTCTAAGGTCTGACTGGATTAGATGCATGCTTGTTTCAGGTCTGCGGCCAGACTGCTAACCAACCAACCAACCTCGTCACTGCCACATAACGCCAGTCCTGCACTCCCTTCACTGGCTACCTATAGAATGGAGGGTCCTATTCAAGATCGGCCTACTGGTATTTAAATCCCTGAATAATCTGGGCCCTGGATACATGAAAGAAATGTTGCAGCTGCGTAGCAATCCCCGCATTCTCAGATCCACAGGTTCTAATAATCTGGTCATACCCAGAGTCCACTTGGAAACTTTTGGTCCCAGAGCCTTCTGTCATGCTGCCCCTACGTTTTGGAACTCCTTGCCTCAACAGCTCAGGACAGCTCCATCCCTGGACGTGTTTAAATCCAGACTGAAAACCCACCTGTTCAGTTTGGCATTTGCAGAAATATAACTTTTGTTGTGTGAATACTCCATCCTACTACCAATTACTGAATCTGAGAGAGCCTAAGTGCTTTGAGTCCTATGGGAGAAAAGCGCTATAGAAATGTTATTATATTATTGTATTATAAAGAGAATTGGTAATGAAAAAAATAAAACAAAAAAAACCCTAGGGGGTACTTACCTTGGGAGGGGGAAGCCTAAGGATCCTAATGAGGCTTATCCCATCCTCTTTACCCTCTAGGATCCACCAATGGCAGCCCCCGAAAACACAGCCAACAAGCCTGTCGGCTGTGGCACAGGCGCAGTAGCCCCTGTAATATTTAACTTCCCTCCTCCAGCGCAGGTGCAGTAGCACCTTTCCGATGGGCTCCGGTGGAAATAGCTGAGCCCGATCAGATCTGCTCTACTGCTCAGGCACGAGTCGGAGGGGCTCTCAATCTAACACCTAACACAGTGCCCAATTATGCCAAATTTAGGGGAAAGCCAATTAACTTATCTGTATGTTTTTGGGATGTGGGAGGAAACTGGAGTGCCTGAAGTAATCCACGAGGCACAGGGAGAACATGTAAATTCCATGCAGATAGTGCCCTGGATGGGATTCCAACCAGGGACCCAGGGCTGCAAGGTGAGAGTGCTATCAACTATGGCATCTGTAAACATTCATTTTACATCAACCTAACTTTTCTAAGCTAAAATTCATTCAATTGGCTGTTATAGTTTACAATATATAGTGTATGGGTTAGTATAGCTGTATAACTTATAGTTTAGTGTATGGGTTAGTATCGCTGTATAACTTATAGTTTAGTGTATGGGTTAGTATCGCTGTATAACTTATAGTTTAGTGTATGGGTTAGTATCGCTGTATAACTTATAGTTTACAATATATAGTGTATGGGTTAGTATAGCTGTATAACTTATAGTTTAGTGTATGGGTTAGTATCGCTGTATAACTTATAGTTTAGTGTATGGGTTAGTATCGCTGTATAACTTATAGTTTACAATATATAGTGTATGGGTTAGTATAGCTGTATAACTTATAGTTTAGTGTATGGGTTAGTATCGCTGTATAACTTATAGTTTAGTGTATGGGTTAGTATCGCTGTATAACTTATAGTTTAGTGTATGGGTTAGTATCGCTGTATAACTTATAGTTTACAATATATAGTGTATGGGTTAGTATAGCTGTATAACTTATAGTTTAGTGTATGGGTTAGTATCGCTGTATAACTTATAGTTTAGTGTATGGGTTAGTATCGCTGTATAACTTATAGTTTAGTGTATGGGTTAGTATAGCTGAATAACTTATAGTTTAGTGTATGGGTTAGTATCGCTGTATAACTTAAAGTTTACAATATATAGTGTATGGGTTAGTATAGCTGTATAACTTATAGTTTAGTGTATGGGTTAGTATCGCTGTATAACTTATAGTTTAGTGTATGGGTTAGTATAGCTGAATAACTTATAGTTTAGTGTATGGGTTAGTATCGCTGTATAACTTAAAGTTTACAATAGTTTTAGATTCATGTTGTTGTTTTCACTCCATTTTTGCACAAGCCTAAATACTTAAAGTGAACCTCCGGACTAAAAATCTACTCAGCAGAACTGAAAAGGCTTGGTGTTTCTTTAACAGTTTCACAGCATCAGAACTTTGTTTTTCTTACCAAAGCATCAATTTTAGCTGCATTTTTAGCTAAGCTCCACCCATCAAAGAAAACTGCCCGGGCTTTTTTTCCCTGATGCTGTGCAAAGCATGATGGGATTTCCTACGTTGTTATTCATGTTGCCTAGCAACTGGGAGGGGTGATCAGCATACAGGACAGTTGGAACTGTGTCTCATGCTCACTGTCACCTCCTTTCAACCAAAAAGATGGCTGCCCTCATGAAATCACAAACATTTCCCTGTTCTTTTAAAACAGGGTGGGTCAGAGATTATATTACCCATCTATTTTAATTAACATAACTAATGTAACTTAATGACAGTATGTTTGTTTAGGCTGAAGTTCCTCTTTAAGAAATTAGCAATTTATGCTATTAAGCCATGCCTTCGGTATATGCACTTCTGCAATAAGCTGCCATGCCGTGCTATTCAAAGTGATGTTCTACAGTGTCTCTGAGAATGTGTGATCTATTTACCATTTGCTATTAATCATGACAAAATTAAATGCGGAATTAAATTAAATATTTTAAATAACACTTAAAATATTCAGTGTTAATTGCCACCATGTTTTCAGAAAGCACTATGTAACCGCAAATAATATCTATACACCAAAATAAAAATGATTAATAAATGCTAACATTTTTTACCCGTTATTACAAATGCCACCTTTCCCTGGTTAAAATATGTTTAACTCGCTGCTATAAATTCCCCTAATTTGTGACTTGCGAAGTGGGATTTTCAGCATAATGAGACATTTGTGTCTCTTCAATAGTCAAGTGCTGCATGCAGATTGTATGTATTACTATTATGTATACTCACAGGAACACAGTCAACATAATTGGAATAAATCAATGTAGAGCAGAGTCTGTTTGCTCTTCTGAAGATGTATAAGAAAAAAAAATGTGTTAACAGTCTCCCCCCCCCCCCCCCCCCCCCCCCCCTGTTTAAGTCTCCACTTCCCACAGGCTGTTTAAAGCAGAACTCTCAATTGTCAGGTTAAAAAATATATATATTTATATATTTTTTTACAAGAATTGCCTGTTATAAGTTTTAAAATTAATTTACCAATTGTATCTTACCAGTATGTACCCTTTTCCTTTTAGAACTACTATCACATTTTTTTTTTAAATTTTATATACATGTACAAGAGGTGCAGGCAGGGCCGTATTTATGGAAAGGCTACAAATGTCTTGGCTTTGGGCGGCAGATGGCCAAGGGGCGGCTGGACAAGGGAGAGGGATTGCTGCATATGGAAAAAGAGGCTGCAAATGGAATACTGAGGTTGCAGATAAGGAGCAACACATGCAAATAAGGAGCTGCTGTCCAAGGGATCTGTATATAACCTAAGGGGGCTGCTGTATATGAATGTTAGACATGGAAGAGGGGGGCTGCACAAGGAAGGGGAGCTGTAAGATAGTTGGCCTGGGGTGGAAAAAGTATGACTCCAGCCTTGTGCTTTTGAAAATAAAGAAAACCCAGAGAATTCCCCATGAGTTTATGGACTAGTCCAAAACATAACAGATCTATCAGATTTCCTATGTACTATAAGTGACAGTATATAGAATAACAAATAAAATATGGAAAAAATTATTTATAGTGCATTTTACGCTGGGACAAATGTACATATTATTTGTGTGTGTTCTAAATGTGAAAATGTTTTACAACAGTAGTCCTTTAAATGTTTGCCTTTAAAGGGATACTGTAGGGGGGTCGGGGGAAAATGAGTTGAACTTACCCGGTGCTTCTAACGGTCCCCCGCAGACATCCTGTGCCCACGCAGCCACTCACCGATGCTCCGGCCCCGCCTCCGGGTTCACTTCTAGAATTTCAGACTTTAAAGTCAGAAAACCACTGTGCCTGCATTGCTGTGTCCTTGTTCCCGCTGATGTCACCAGGAGCGTACTGCGCAGACACAGACCATACTAGGCCTGCGTAGTACGCTCCTGGTGACATCAGTGGGATCGAGGACACGGCAACGCAGGCGCGGTGGTTTTCAGACTTTAAAGTCTGAAATTCCAGAAGTTAACGGGAGGCAGGGCCGGAGCATTGGAGAGTGGCTGCGCAGGCACAGAATGTCTACAGGGGACCATTAGAAGCCCCGGGTAAGTTCAACTCATTTTCCCCCGACCCCCTACAGTATCCCTTTAAAGAGAACCCGAGGTGGGATTTAATTATGTTAGTGGGACACAGAGGCTGGTTGTGCACACTAACACCAGCCTCTGTTGCCCCATGGTGTGCCTCCAAGACCCCCCTGTGTGCCGCTATACTCCCCGCAGTGCTAGCGACACACAGCGTGTCACCAGCAAAATGTTTACCTATGCCTGTCTGTTAGCGCCGCTCCCCCGCCTCCTCCGTATCGGCGCTACCCGCCCGCGTCACTTCCCTCCAATCAGCGCACAACCAGCCTCTGTGCCCCACTAACATAATTAACCTATTTTGGTTCCTGGACATAGTTTCTATGTCCAGGAACCATGCGCGCTACTGCGCGCTCCCGTGGCCGATCGTGCACGTGCATGCGCACTCCCGGCCGCGGATTCGGTAGCCAAGGAATCAATGTATCGGGCTATGGTGCCCGATCACTGATTCCTCTCCCCCGCTGAAAAAGCGACAGCTTCTCTCGGAAGCTGTGCTTTTTCTGCCTGTCTCCTTCCCGATGCGTCACTCTAAGCGCGTGCTATGCTTAGAGTGACGTCATGTAAACAAACTCATGGCCGCCATCTTGTGGCCAAAAAGTAATACTACACCTGAAAAAAAAATAAAAAAAAATTAACACACATTTACATTATAAATCTATTGTTTACCTCCCACCCTCCCAAAACTACCCAAATAAAATGTTTACTATAAAAAAAAAAAAAAAAAAACATTACAATAAAAAAAAAACATGTAAATATTTACCTAAGGGTCTAAACTTTTTAAATATCAATGTAAAGATGAAATATTTCTATATTTTTTTTATTTTAAACTTGTAAATAGTGATAGATGCAAAATGGAAAAATGCACCTTTATTTTCAAATAAAATATTGTAGCCATACATTGTGATAGGGACATAATTTTAACGGTGTAACAACCGGGACATATGGGCAAATACAATACGTGAGTTTTAATTATGGAGGCATGTATTATTTTAAAACTATAATGGCTGAAAACTGAGAAATAATGAATTTTTCCATTTTTTTCTTATTCTTCCTGTTAAAATGCATTTACAGTAAACTGGCTCTTAGCAAAATGTACCCCCCAAAGAAAGCCTAATTGGTGGCGGAAAAAACAAGATATAGATCAGTGCATTGTGATAAGTAGTGATAAAGTTATAGGCTAATGAATGGGAGGTGAACATTTCTCACGTGAAAACGACGGAACGCGAATGGGTTAAATTCCACCTCGGGCTCTCTTTAAAAACTATGTTTTTGTTTTACCTTCACTACATCGGTACAAACACAATCAGAAAATACAGTAAAATATAATACTATTGGCTGGCAGTTTTAAAAATAGTGTATGGTATGGATTGATATCACTGATGAGGACCAATAAGTCCAACACAGGCTGTATGTATGTTGGATTGGTGTAGCTCTGTAAAATGTATTAGCTACAGGCTCACTATACACCAGCGGTTCTGGTTTGCAGCCTTGCTTTCAAGGGCATAAAGAGATGATTTGTGTAACGATTGTGTAACGATTGGTGTAGCAACACAGACGTCTGATTATGTGGTGATCTGCAGAATCACTAATAATACAGACGCTATACCTGATTATGTGGCGATCTGCAGTATCACTAATAATGCAAATATAGTAGACAGGGTAGCAAGGTGTATAGTGCTTGGTGCAACAGTAACGGATTAGTTTAATGAGACCTCACCAGAGGAGCTGGTGGGTACTATCAGAAACAGTAACTGAGTAGCTTTAACTAAACCTCACCAGAGGAGCTGGTGGGTACTATCAGAAGAGCACCTCACCAGTGGCAAGGGCCCACTGGTGAGCAGAGACGTCAGACAGGCTAGGTTCGGCAACTGAGAGGCAGATACAGTACAGAATCAGTAAGCAAAAGAGTAGTAGGTTTTCAGGCAGAGGTCCAGCAACTAGATCAGATGGGCAGAAGTACAGAAACGTAAAACAATAGCAGAGTCAGAGATAAGCCAGAGTCATACACAGAATATCAATAATATACAATAAAGCAATAGTCCTAGTCTTGTGTGAAATTCCTGGTTTCCTCCCAGATCAAAGCACACCGGATACTAGTCTAAGGTCTGAGCGCTAACATGTATGTATTCGCAACAGCAGACAGGTTGCGACTGAAGACTGAAGGCTTTTGAAGCAGAGGAGACCCCACGGCCGCGCCCACTACCAATCAGCCAAATGTTTAAGGAAGCAAAATTGAGTTTAGCATTGCTTTTTCGTAGTGGGCTTTTTGATCTCTTTAACCACTTTAGGTTTTTAGACGTAAATCTCAAGTCCAAATTAGTTAAACTGTAGGTTCCTAGACGTGAGACTTACGTCCAGTACTAAAATATGCTGTTGCATTCCTTCTTGATATGGTAATATCGCCCAAGCTGAGGACTTGCTTTTCTGTTTCTCCTAAAAACCCTTTCTGCACTTAGTCTAGTCCTTCTAGACTTCTATAGGGGCACAGCCATAGAAGCTCAGGAGTGTTAAAGAGAACCAAGCACCACTTTTTTCTCCCTGGTTTCTAATAGCAATAGGAGCTGCCATGTTCCCACCTCCTCTTCTAGCTGCCCATTATGTATCTAGGAGAAGGTGTGAAGATAGCATCTGTGACTTCTTTAAACCCTTTGTAGCACAGTGTCCAATCTACCTGCCCTCCTTGCCGATGAAAGCTTTCTGTTTGCTCTGCTAATGAGCACAATACACTGCCACTAATTACATCAGCCCTTATCTGCTTGAAATTTCTGCGGTCGGGGAGGCCTAGGAAGTAGAAGGAAGTAGAATAATAAAGGCCTCTGCTAAACTTTTAAATGTAAGAAGAAGAGGTAAAATTGTTTTTTTTTTGTAATGAGCCACATTGTTGGCATGCATATTAAATGTGCTATTGAGAGGCCCTGGGTGCTAAAATGGTGCTTGGTTCACTTTAATAATGTACAGAACCTACAAAACTCAACACTGTGGAAATCAAAAACTAAAATATTCATAATCTCCTCCATTCAGAAGAAAAGAAGCCTTTAATAAAAGTTTACAAAACAACGAAACCCCTAGGACCATTTCGCAGCAAATAAACAACCTTGATATTGGGTTTATGGCAGCCGGCATGCCACGGAGAGAAATCTTCCTATAATCTCCTGACTCCCTTTCCATCAAAATTAGCTTTGCAGCTCCATTGTCACCTTGTCAGGGAAAACAGGTATAATTACAGCTGTGCATATAATTACACGCTTTCCCTCTAACAAATCAGCCAGCTCTATGGTGATTTGCTGGGGAAGATAAACAATCTGAGCACAGTTCATGTTCAAAAGACAAAGATGATTAACATGTGCGTGCAAATTTTTGGTAAAAATGTGAAGATCTGATACATTGTTTTTACATGAATCGCCTGTATTAGAGGGCATTTGGATTTTAAAATTAACAGAGAGTTATGGAGGCTAAAATGTTGCCTAAAATGTTGATTTTCCTGCTATACTACTTTCTAATCATTCACCTGAAAAAAAAGCATGCAGATCAGGTGCTCTGATATGCTAGGTGAGCAGATAAAGCTTGGCACTAGATGTAGGCATGGCCAGGTCGATACTGATGGTGCTTACCAGGACACATGCTGCTCAATATTGTGCAACGTTGCTAAGGAAAGAGAAAAATAGGCACTGTGTCTTTAAACAGCTTTTATTGTCTCAGTAGGGCATCACATACAGCGATTCAATTGGGGTTAGGTGGCTAGCCTGACAGCCGTTTCGCGTATTACCACATCATCAAAGGCCTCTGATGATGCAGCAGTACGCGAAATGGCTGTCAGGCCGGCCATCTATACTCCAATAAAAGGTGTTTAAGGGCACAATGCCTCTTTTTCTCTTTCCTCAACAATTGCTCAGGTGCTGTGATGTTCCACTGCCCCCTCCCCCCCGATCTGCATAACAGCTACAACAAAGTGATTCAGAAAGCATTGTAGTCAGGAGGTCAAGATGGCAGCCTCC